>NC_068371.1:2244814-2339814 GCF_023724105.1 Carassius gibelio | reverse complement strand
GTACCCTCATATGGGAACACACACACAGATATATCATCTCCCGATGGGGTTACCCTTGGCAGTCAAGCATATCAGGTCTCAGTTGCCGATACTTATAAAGCTTTTAAAGCTGTGAAAATTGGGAAGGCTGCTGGGCCTGATGGCATTACTCCGCGTGTCTTAAGGACATGTTGTAGTCAACTTGCATCTGTT
This sequence comes from Carassius gibelio, assembly GCF_023724105.1. Classification (NCBI taxonomy): domain Eukaryota; kingdom Metazoa; phylum Chordata; class Actinopteri; order Cypriniformes; family Cyprinidae; genus Carassius; species Carassius gibelio. The sequence continues at coordinate 2,339,622 of NC_068371.1, read as the reverse complement.
TTTACTGATATTTTTAACATGTCACTCTCTTCTTGTATGGTTCCGAATTGTTTTAAAAAATCAATAATAATTCCTGTGCCTAAGAAAACAACTGCCACCTGTATGAATGATTTTAGACCTGTAGCCTTGACTTCTGTGATAATGAAGTGCTTTGAACTGCTTGTGAAATCATATATTAACAACTGCATTCCTGTCTTCACGGATCCATTACAATTTGCATATAGATCAAATAGAGCTGTGGACGATGCTGTATCATTGGTTTTACATTCTGCACTTCAACATCTAGAGGGTAGGGATACGTATGTCAGGATGCTGTTTGTTGATTATAGCAGTGCCTTCAATACCATCAGACCTTCCATTTTAATATCTAAGCTGTTAGACCTGGGCCTCGGTACTTCCATCTGCAGGTGGATACAGGACTTTCTAACAGGCCGTTCTCAGACAGTTAGAGTAGGCACTACATACTCAGCCCCAATAGTGTTAAATACTGGAGCACCTCAAGGTTGCTGTCTTAGTCCTTTATTATAGTCTGTATACTTATGACTGTATTGCAAAATATCCCACAAATAGTATTGTGAAATTTGCAGACGATACTACAGTGGTAGGACTTATTGACAACAATAATGAAACTGCCTATAGGGATGAGGTAAGTAATTTGATCAAGTGGTGCCGAAGAAATAATTTGTCCCTGAATGTGAGGAAAACTAAGGAGGTCATCATAGATTTTAGAAGAAATAAACCCACACATACACCTGTCTACATCAATAACTCTGCAGTTGAAATTGTTAATACTTTTAAGTTTTTAGGCATTCATATTTCAGACTCCCTTTCATGGTCTTTCCACATCACCTGTGCCATTAAGAAGGCACACCAGAGACTTTACTTCTTGAGGTGTCTTAAGAAATATGGTATGTCTCAAAATATTTTAAAGAAATTTTACCGTTGTACAATTGAGAGTATACTGACAGGTAATATTACAGTGTGGTTTGGAAGGGCTACTTCAAGTGAATTGAATCTTTTGACGAAGGTGGTTAAAACCGCATCAAAAATTATTGGGGTTCCACTGGAATCACTACAGGATATTTATTGGAAACGCAGCACTGGGAAGGCACTGAGAATTATACAGGATGTTTGTCATCCGGCACATAGTCTCTTCTCCCAACTCCCATCAGGGAGACGTTGGCAAAGCATCCCAACACGTACGTCACGTTTTAGGGACAGTTTTTATCCACAGGCCGTAAGGCTACTGAATGATAGTGTAAGAGGAAGGAGGGCTGAGGTTTGAGCGTATGTTTTTTTTTATTTTATTTTTAGTTTATTATATTCTATTCTATCTTATTATTGACTGGTGCTGAGAGAGTGCTGAGGCACATTGTATTTCATTGCTGTGGTACTTCAATAAAAACTGAACTGAACTGATTTTATGTTATGAAAAAAAAAAGGTAGCACTGAAATCAAGTCAAAAGAAATAGACTAAAATTCATGTTTGTATGGCTCTTTCTGCACTGAATCCCCTGGACTGTAGACCTTTGGTGGGTTTCTATCAAACACAGAACAGCATTATTAGTCTGCATCATTCATGATCATACATCAGTGTAAATGAATGAGTAGAACAGAGTATAGATGTTTGAATAGAGATTGACTCAGCAGTGCGGTTCTAACTCTGACCAGCAGGGGGACATGGGCCAGATCTCGCTTTAAACTCTATTCTGTCATTATATCTAAAAATAAAAACCCGTAATATTCCAAGAATTAGTAAATTATTAAAACTCTAATTCAGACATTAGTTGCAGATGTTACATGAAAATTAAAGGTGAGAGAAGAGACTTTGTTGGCGGTGATAGAATGACTTTAGGAGCCTCTTTAATAATTTTGAGAAATCCATTTGATAATTCTATGAATTTATTGCTGAAGGCTTTCTTTAATCTTTCAGATTGTTTTCTTGTAACCTGTATCTCATCTCTGTCATCTACTTTCTTCATTTTGATAACACTTTACAATAAGCTCCTATTAGTTAACATTAGTTAATGTGTTAACTAACAATGAGCGATAGCTTTATCGCAGTATTAAAAAAGCTTTAGAGTTATTTTTCAATGTTAGCTCGTATTAACTAATACTTATATGATGTCAGTAAATTAAAACTTATTTTTAAAGTGAATTTTATTTACAGATTACCTGTGATATATTTATTGTAAATACCTTCAACACACATCTGTAAAATGAAGGAAATGATCTTGAAATCATCATTCCTCCAGTCTTCAGTGTCACGTGATCTGATATGATGATTAACTGCTCTGTTCTGCTCATTTGTGTGCGGCACATCCCTGCTTTGGGAAACATATTGATCTGGTTTCAGGTTTCATGAGCTCTTCTGATTCTCTAGTGTTCTGCTGAGCAGATGCTGTATTGTTTGCAGATTCAGGATATAGTTCCCCTCGTGTACGCAGGTGCACCTCTCACGAATACAGCAGATACTCATCAGTTATATAAACACTTTATCTTTGGATCTATTTAGTGGCTATTATTTAATATACAATGCCATATTAATATAAAACCTATAAAAAGAGTACAGACTCGTGCCTCACTTCCCTTTCAGCATCAGTTTGGAGGAGAATTATTCAGACTAATGTTCATGTGTTGTGAAACACACTGGGCTGGAGATGTTTCTCTCTTTCAGGACCAGCCACAGAAGCCTGCTTTTCTCTTAACAGGGAAATTCAAATGCAAGCTTTGAAAGTCAAATTGAATGTTCCCACTTTTTAAGAGAGAGAGAGGGGGGAAAGAAAGAAAGAGCGATGCAAATGAGCCCCGTCCTTCAGCTTTTGTGCACATTTGTCTTTACTCAACACATGCATCATTGCATTATATCATGCTGTTTTATTTATTTAATAATCATATTTACTTGATTTATTTAATAATCATATCATTACATGTACACTGACATGTTGAAAGCTAGCTGTGATCAAGCTTTTATTGCTTTCACGTCACTGGCTTATTTTGGGACTTTAGGGTGTCAGTCAACAGAGATCTTGTGTTGGTGCAATAAAGCAATAAAGTTGCTCGTTTTTCTCATTATTTGTTCAAGGTATGCACTCCTGTCCTCATTCCTGATCAAACTTCACCTAAAGACCTTTATAGCAAGAGTGAAGAGACAGGATAAACAAGCTCCCAGAGACATTCATCATCTCTTTCTCAACGTTTTAGGAGTAATTAGCGTAACAACAGTCGATGACAGTGATTCAGTGAGGTCTCGGTGGCACAGAAACTGAGACCAGGTGGTGTTTGGGCAGAATGCAGGTCTTCCCATTCAAGATCACACACCTGTCCGGACTGAAGGAGCTTTCCTCGTCAGTATGATGTCTGTCATCTCTGTACATTAGTCAGCTCTTCAGTCTTCTAGAAAGATGTATGTCGAGCTGCTCTGTCATTTCTTGAGAACAGAGCCTGAATCATCACTGAAGGAAGTGTGAACTTCAGCCATTCCTGTCATCTTATGCCTCGCAGGTGTTCAGTTTCTAACTTACCTTTCAGGTGAAACTTGAACTCATCTGATAGAAGTGATAATTTCCAATCTCTGTCTGCTGTTTCAGAATAAAGCTGACCTGTGTGTGTGTGTGTGTGTGTGTGTGTGTGTTGCATCCAGTAACTCTCCCACTTGTTTGACTCCAGTGGGTTTGTTTCGCCCTGCTTTTTTACAAAGCCTACACATATTTCTCCTCTGTACTCAGATATTACTTGATAATGCCGGAGCTTTCCTTGTTGTACAGTCACACGGAAACACAGCTTTGACTTCCGCTCAGGTGAAACGTCTGAGACAGATTCAGACTTGAATACAACAAAGAATGGGTGATATGTCAAATATTCATGATGCATTCTGTTAGAAAAGATAAAGAAGCAAAGCACGCACATCAGAAAGAATGAAGAAGCTATAAGAGCAAAAATATAAAGATATATAGAAGAAAAGTCATTACTACACTACAGCTCCGTAGAAGAAATAACTGATGATCCCAACCAATTAAGCAAAGTTGTGAATATTGCAGTGATTGAATCCTTTCATGCATTTTAATAAAAGTTGATACATTTGGCTGTTTATTAGAATTTTAAATAACACTTTATTTTAAGGACAGATTCTTACTATTAAGTAGTTGCTTATTACACATGCATATAACTAACATATTAGCTGTTTATTAGTACTTATAAAGTACTTTATTATTCTACATGAGCATACTTTAGTACCTTAATCTTAAACACAACACCTAAACCTAACAACAGCCTCACTAACTCTTACCAAGCAGCACATTAGGAGTTCAGTGAGACTGAAGATGTATTTCAAGTGAGATCTGGATCTGTGTTTTGATAAAGCGGTGCATAGAAATAATTCAATAAACAACATTTCTGTAAATGCAATCTCAAAGCAAATGCATGAATGTAGAATATGTATTAAACTGAAGACATTGAGATGTGTTATCACTGTAGCTGCAGTTATTAATGTTCAGGAAATCAGTGTGACGAGTTTGTCCTGTGTTTGCTTCACACCTGGCCCTCGGCTGGGAGGTGCCGCCTGTTTAGGGAGTGTGCACATGATCTCTTACCTGCTTGGGCTCACACACACACACACACACACATTCACTGAGGCTGCAGGACAGAAGTTTCACATCTTCTGCTTTTCTAACTGCCTTTATGTGGATTTCTTCCTTCTTTGTCTGTGATGTTTTTCGACAGATCTGGAATGGACTGACTCTGCCTGTGGATATTTCTGCTCTTTTATTTCTGCGTCTTCACTGTTTTCTCTCAGGTGTTGGTGTGCTCAGCACAGACAGGGTGAGTAGTTTCCACAATGACATTAACATCACACTGATTCAGATAAATGACCCGTTGAGATCTTCAGAAACTATGAGTCCATTTCAAGCCAGATGGGGTTCGGAAAGATGGAGGATGTTATACTATACTATTATTTTTAAACTGTTACAGTTGTTTTTATTACTATTTGCATTCTTTTTTTTTTTACCTGTGTTATTTAGAGTTAATTAATGTTAATGTTGAGCTTCATCCAGAAAGATGAATGTAAGTGCCATGCTCCAGATTCTGTCTGGATGACGTCATGTTTAGTTATCCTATATTCATGCTTCAAACATTAATAAGAAGGTTGTGGTATTGTTATGATTATTTTTATATCTATTGTTGGCATCCAGCACACCCATCCATCCATCACTCCGTTAATCATTACACCGGTCTCGAACAACTCAAACATACACCTGTCACAGAAGCATTAGCTCATATATTTCATATGCTCGTAACTTGATTTCAGTGTGTTTTAGTATGGATTCATGTTCAAAGCTGCTTGATAAATCATCAGACACAGAATATACACACATTCTCATTCCAGGATGCACTGCGTTTAAAGGGTAGCTGGAGATGTTCCTCTCGGGTGTGTGTGAATGTCTTGGTGTACAGCAGTTGATTGTGCAATCAACATTTTTTGGTTTCAGTTCCAGTCAGACGGCTATAAACTGTCGGATCTGTAACTCTTATCTGTTTCTGGCTCTCTTCAGCTGCACTCAGCTCAGATATGTGAATCCACTTGTTGGAACACCTGATTTTATTTTGACGTTCTGCAGTTTAATCTTCCTTTTCTGTCTAGTACTTGGGAACTTTATCCTTCAGTCATAACCTGTCACACTGTTTTCACAAAGCATTTATCTGTGCAGTCATCAGAGCTGATGCTAACGTCTCTGACACACAGTTCTGTTTGTGAAAGAGATGGAAGTTGCATAGTGAGGTGGATGGTAACATCCCATGTAGAAATCTCTATTAGTATTGGTAAAACATTAGCTGTTAACTGTAATAACCAACTAGGGGTTGATGGATATGTGTAGATATTTTTGAATGATGCTAGAATTCTGTGCAACTTTCTGTGAAATTGTTCAGTCTAATTATAATTGATTAATTTGTAGATTTTTTCAAAAACTTTGGTTAATTTTAACTTTTCGTTCATCAAAGAGAAAATATGAAAGAAAAAAGTATATCATGGTTTCCGCAAATATATTCGTCAGCTGTTTTCAACACTGATAATAATCAGAAATGTTTCTTGAGCAGCAAATCAGCAGTTAGTAATGCTAACCAACCAATTCCTGACCCCCAGGACAAACTCTTTTGGAAATGATTTGCATGGCTTTGAAGTTACAACGATTGCAGATTAGATTATTAAAACAAATAATATATAATGAACTGATGAGAAATGCTCCCAAGCAAGAGTCGACCGATTATCGGCACCGATATTAAGCTTTTTTTGTGGTTATCGGTAATTTTCAAAAACAATTTGCTGCTAAAATAATATAAAAGCATTTAAAGGAAGTTTTTGTCCTTATTATTCTTAATTTTGACAATTATATATATATATATATATATATATATATATATATATATATATATATATATATATATCGGTTCAAAATATCGGTTATCGGCCTACTTGATCAATAAAAATCGTCATCTGCCCTGAAAACCTTTTCTAATCTTCTTACACAGAAAAATACTCTTTCTACCCAGATCTTTCATGAGAGCCACTTTTAGATATTTTTAAAGTCTAAAAAATTGCGATGCAAGTTTAGTCTAGTACTTGGGAACTTTATCCTTCAGTCATAACCTGTCACACTGTTTTCACAAAGCATTTATCTGTGCAGTCATCAGAGCTGATGCTAACGTCTCTGACACACAGTTCTGTTTGTGAAAGAGCTGGAAGTTGCATAGTGAGGTGGATGGTAACATCCCATGTAGAAATCTCTATTAGTATTGGTAAATCATTAGCTGTTAACTGTAATAACCAACTAGGGGTTGATGGATATGTGTAGATATTTTTGAATGATGCTAGAATTCTGTGCAACTTTCTGTGAAATTGTGCAGTCTAATGATAATTGATTAATTTGTACATTTTTTCAAAAACTTTGGTTAATTTTAACTTTTCGTTCATCAAAGAGAAAATATGAAAGAAAAAAGTATATCATGGTTTCCGCAAATATATTCGTCAGCTGTTTTCAACACTGATAATAATCAGAAATGTTTCTTGAGCAGCAAATCAGCAGTTAGTAATGCTAACCAACCAATTACTGACCCCCAGGACAAACTCTTTTGGAAATGATTTGCATGGCTTTGAAGTTACAACGATTGCAGATTATATTATTAAAACAAATAATATATAATGAACTGATGAGAAATGCTCCCAAGCAGGAGTCGACCGATTATCGGTACCGATATTAAGCTTTTTTGTGGTTATCGGTAATTTTCAAAAACAATTTGCTGCTAAAATAATATAAAAGCATTTAAAGGAAGTTTTTGTCCTTATTATTCTTAATTTTGACATTAATTATATATATATATACATATATATATATATATATATATATATATATATATATATATATATATATATATATCGGTTCAAAATATCGGTTATCGGCCTACTTGATCAATAACAATCGTCATCTGCCCTGAAAACCCCTTCTAATCTTCTTACACAGAAAAATACTCTTTCTACCCAGATCTTTCATGAGAGCCACTTTTAGATATTTTTAAAGTCTAAAAAATTGCGATGCAAGTTTTTTCTCTGTTTTGTCTTCTGTTTCAATCCAGATGACATGGCGTCCTCAGTACCATAGTTCCAAGTATCGCCACGTTTTTGGGAAGCCGGCCTCTAAAGAGAACTGCTACGATGGTGTCCCCATCACCCAGAGCGTCCATGACAATCACCTCTGTGCCGTCAACCCTCGCTTTATCGCCGTCATCACCGAATGTGCAGGGGGCGGAGCCTTCCTGGTGCTGTCCATCAATCACGTGAGTCAAACACACTCATGTCTGTGACTAGCACTGATACTGCATGGACTGTGTGTAATGTGCTTTTAACACACGTTCGATTTTCACATGGGTTAACTAGCTTCTTTTATTTTACAGCCTAATGTACGAAAATAGCTTCTCACACTCTATCTTTCTGTAACACACACACACACACACACACACACTCCTGCACGTGTACCTGTTCTGACACACTCTAGCTCTCCGTGTCATTTTATTGGTGTGTGTTCACTCGTTACCTCACTTCTCAAGAATGGCATGAAGGCCTTGAGGCATCTTTCTGTATCATCGGTCTCTTCTCCTTCCCCCAACACCGAAGCTTGTAAAAAGTGCTTTTCTGTTAATGTTAACTTAAGTGGGGTTTTGTTAGAAGTGGAGAATGGGATGTGCACACAAGATTGTCCTCTTTTAACTAACACAAATCCCTGGGACAGATATAATGACATTTTTAATTCATGACGTTTGTTTGTGTCAGCTAAATATTTCAGTGTTTGTTAATGACAAAACATCCTGCAATGATGCTGATGAAGTCGACAAACACGTAATGTAAAATGGTCTGACTGCACATAACAGGTTCATGCATGTCATTAGTGTGACGTTACTGTTTTTGGGCTAACAGATGATGTTCTCCTTGTTGAGACTTGTGTCATTAGCAAACACATTTCTATGCTATGACTCTTCATTCAGTTTATCACACAGTCCTGTTTCAGTCGAATCTGTGTAAAAGACACTGCGAGATTGAAGTGTTCTCAACAATGTTTTAACATATAATTAGTGAGATTTATGTTTAATATATATATATGATGGTAAAGCTGAATATTCATTCCTCCAGTCTTCAGTGTGACATGATGTTCAGAAATCGTGTTGTTGTGTGTGTTCTCAGACTGGGAAGGTAAACCCTCATCATCCAAAGGTTTCTGGTCACAGAGGCAATGTACTTGACATCAAATGGAATCCGTTTAATGACTTCAGGATAGCGTCTTGTTCAGAGGACACCACAGTAAGTCCCTCACACATCTTCAGTGCAGTAGCTTGCATGTTTCTGATACCTCCGAACTACAGCGTGTCTTGTGTGGTCATGTTTGCTGTTCAGGTGAAGGTCTGGGATATCCCTGACATTGAAGCTCTGAGGATCATCACGGTGCCTTGGAAGGAGCTTCAGGGTCATTCCCGCCGCGTCAGCCTCATTGAGTGGCATCCCACCGCCAACAACATCATCTTCAGCGCTGGATACGACTACCAGGTGCTTAAACTGGACACATATTTGTCATGGAATGGAGACAGACAGGATTTCAGTCGACTGGCCCCAAGGAAGTGTGAGCCAGAAGACATCTGAAATATTCAGAGTGATAACGAGCTCTTTTCACACGTCACCAGACGCACACTATCATGTGTGATCATGCTGAAGTTTATCATCTTTAACTTCCTTTCCAGGAGACATAATAGTGGTATTCGTTGAGTGTGCGTTCTTAAATATATTCTGAAAGGAAAAAATTTCTTATATCTGTGAGGTTGGTCCTTCGTGTGATCTGTACGATCCAGCCAATGAGATCAGACTTTTCTTTGTGTCAGGCCGACAATTCAATAAACGAGACGTTAACATTAAGTGATTTCAATTGTAGGACAATGTCATAATGAAAATGGTTCCAAACAAAACCACGTTGTGGATCTCTGAAGCAACACACTGCAGTTATTTTACTGAATGAACAAATCAGTCGAATACATGACTCAACGACTCACTCATTAACACAGCACTCTGCTGCCACCTACTGGCGATTCTATTTGAATATTTTTTTTACATTTTGTATTTCTATATTCCATTTGTTATATTTAAAACATTAATCTCATAACATTATTTATGTAATTTTTAAGTGCAGTCTAAATGCATGTGTGAGAGCTCCTTAAAAATAAGTGTATAGAGATACTTGGCTGTTTCAAACAATATAGTCACCCTGTTTTATTTGAAGTGTGTCCTGTGTAAGTAAGTTCTGTAGGTTCATCCCTGTTTCCCGGTCTGCGGTGGACTATTCCTTTAAGTGTGTGTGTGTTGGTGTGTTGGTGTGCAGGTTCTGGTGTGGAAGCTGGATGTTCCTGAGCAGGTGATCAAGAACCCTGTGCGCTGCATCTCTGTGCACTCAGATGTGGTTCTGTCCATGTCCTTCAACACAGACGGAAGCAGACTGGCCACGTCCTGCAAGGACAAGAAGATCCGTGTGATCGATCCACGCAGCGGCGTCCTGTTACAGGTCTCACCTTCTGCTCTGTCTGCTCTGAGGAACATGTTCTTAGCTGGAGCACACTTCATTCCCACACAGTCCATCAGAAGTTCACTTGATTTTAATTAGGAGCATATAGTACGTGTACTTGCACAGAAATGAACTTCCAACACAGCTCTATCAGCTCAAACATTCACACTGTTGTGTCTCTTCATGCGACTCAGAGCAGAACAAGACTTCAGTTCATCATTTCTTATTTTATTTCTGAATCTCACTCAAGTGTAATGTGTGATTTCAGGAGAGCGACAGTAAAACACACAAAGCCAGTAAAGTGCTATTTCTTGGGAACCTGCACATGCTGCTCTCCACGGGTAACTCACTCTATAACCATCGTCAGATTGCACTCTGGGATCTGGTAAGAGCTGCTCCAAATAGACTTGTCCTTCATGAAGTCATAGAGACTGTGGTTATTACCCTGTTACCTATAAAACAAATGATCTTTTAAAGTAATGAACTCTTATTTGTGTGTCTGATGTTTCTTGTTTAGTCACAGTCCGTTAGAATGAATCATGAATCATGTAAAAGAGACCAAAGCAGCCATAAATGAGTCAAAGTCTGGATATTACTGTCAGCCGTTCATCATTTCCATCAGATATTAAATGTTTTGCTACGTCCATCTTACCTCGCTCTTTCAGAGTTAAAACTGTTGCTTCTGCATTCATTTGATCAGAATGCTGGAAACATTAATGTGTTAGATTAAAGTGTCTTTTTATGAAATATTAACTATTTGTAACAATGTCTTCTTCACTTTTGATCAATTTAATGCACGCTTGCTGACCAAAAAAAGATAATCTTTGACCTCCTGACCCCCCCAAAAAATTTTTGTATTAGTATTTAAATACAAAAAAGATAAATATATTGTTTAGAAGCCATTTAGTTCAAAGGGTAAAACTTGAAGAAAAAAAAAGTTTTTAAAAACACTAAAACTGTTTTATTTATTTTAATTTATTTATTTTTGAGACACAGCTAAAAATGTGACTTCTCACTATGGGGGAATTATCTGTCGCCACATTTCAATATTTGGGATATTCTTGTCACTTTCAGTGTTTAATTTTTTTACGCCAAGCCTAGGCTAATCATGACTAATCAAGATGTGTGTGTGTGTGTGTGTGTGTCTCTGTGTATGTCTGTTTGTCTTGTGTGTGTGCGTGCGCGTGTATGTGTTTCTCTGTGTGTGTGTGTGTGTCTGTGCATGTGTGCATGTATGTGTTTCTCTGTGTGTGTGTGTCTCTGTGTGTGTGTGTGTGTGTGTGCATGCGTGTGTGTCTGTGCGTGTGTGTGTCTCTGTGTATGTCTGTTTGTCTTGTGTGTGTGTGTGTGTGTGCGCGTGTATGTGTTTCTGTGTGTGTGTGTGTCTGTGCGTGTGTGCATGTATGTGTTTCTCTCTCTGTGTGTGTGTGTGTCTCTGTGTGTGTGTGTGTGTGTTCAGAAGAAGGACCTCTCTCAGTCGTCTTATTCCGAGGACTTGGACGGCTCCTCAGGTGTTCTCTTCCCTTTCTATGATCCTGACACACACATGCTTTACATAGCTGGAAAAGTGAGTGTGTCTAACCTGGATTACTAGTGTCTGAGAGCTGGATTCATGGATAACACACTGCTCCTTTCATCTTTAGGGCGATGGAAATATCAGATACTATGAAATCAGCTCAGAGAAGCCATATGTGCACTATCTGACTGAATACCGCTCTCCTGTGCCACAGAAGGGGATAGGTGAGGACAGGAACACACACATCACGACTCGGTTCCCTCATTACAGATCCATCTCAACAGTGTTTAGAAGATCTGACGCTGGTTCATCCGTTAAAAAACAACACATTCTGATCACACAAAGAGAGTATTCTTCTTTCTCTCATCCTCAGACGTCTTTGCGTTCTCTTCCAGGAGTCATGCCGAAGCGAGGTCTTGATGTGTGTTCCTGTGAAATCTTCCGATTCTACAAACTAGTGACAGCCAAAAGCCTGATCGAGCCTGTGTCCATGATCGTTCCTCGAAGGGTATGAACCTGTCCTCAGATCCACACAGCTCCTGCTCCAGCAGTTTGGCTTCATCAGATGTTCTTGTGTTGTGTTCCACAGTCAGACTCCTATCAGGAGGACATCTACCCGCTGACCGCTGCGAACCGAGCCGCTCTGACCGCTGACGAGTGGATCTCTGGACGAGACAAAGGTGTCCGAACAGCATCTCAAGACAAGAACTTACTATTAGGAGAAACTTGAGATAGAAGTCTAGTTTAAACATTAGATATTTTTAGCATACGGTCTTAAAAATGAAGCTGCTTCAAAATGTTCTTTAAGCGATGCCATGGAAGAACTGGTTCTTCTTTGGCATCGTCAAGCACCTTTATTATTAAGACTGAGTGCATTATTGCTGCATATGATGTTATAGAAATAATGGATCAGTGACTGAGAGAATGAAACGGACTCGGTGTGTGTCTGTGCTCCGCAGGTCCTGAGATGGTGTCTCTGAGGCCTGGGAGTGAACTGGACTCGTCTGCGGAGCATTCCCACGATCCAGACTGTCTGGACGGTCCCAGAGCATCTCCAGATGAAGACCGCAGCTCCACAAGCCACATCAGTAACGGAGAGCTGGACTCGGCTCCAGAAACCGAGCAGGAGGTGCGCTGCAGGCTCCAGACGTCCAGGTGTTGAGTGTTTTCATGCGCTCCTCTAACACGAGTCTCTGTCTGTAGATACGACAGCTGTTCTATAAGCAGCAGGAAGAGATCCGGAGACTGAAGGAGCAGCTTCTCCAGAAGGACACGCAGATTAAACAGCTGGAGCTGGAGATCAGGAACCAGAGAAACTCACGAGACACTCTCTGAGAGAAACCAGTTAAAGCCTGTTGTGCTGCGGTCACTTCACCAGAGTCCGGTCAGATCTACGCCAGCTTCTTTCACAGACACGTTTGGGGAAAGCTGCTTGGTTTGACGTCCCTCATGATCCGGCTGAAGGAAACATTCATCTTCTCATCTCTTTATGGAAAGGCATTGCTTGTATGCACAGAAATACTCTACAACCTTTATGAAAGGGTTTTTTAGTTTTACACTTTAGCACTATGCAAATATGTTTTTAGCTTGCGATCATACTTGTTTAAATGTTTATTATTATTATTTTAAAAATGTCTTGAATGAACATGTTTTATAAATTGGGTTATTTGAGATTACTCGTGAATATGATTGTAACAGGGATTTTTTTTTTTTTGATTAGTTTTCTATTTAAATGGATGAGTGATGTGGCATGAAAGTTTGATGATTATAATAATAATAATAATAATGCTAAAGCTAATTAATAGAACAAGGGGAGGTTCATAAAGATGCTATTTTAATGTTGTTGCTCAGATATTTACTAAATGTTGACCTTGATTACAGTCTTTTCTTTTTGAATCCTAAACTGATATCAGTCTGATGATTTGGGCTCTCAGATAAAAAAGGCAAAAAAAAAAAAAAAAAAAAAAGATGATTTTGGAGATTCAATAAAACATTTGCTACAAATAAACGTTTGCCATAACTCAAACTGACATTATTTATTAATCTTAATTTCTAAACTTAATATAGTTAACAAGAGTTGTATTTGTTAACATCAGTTAATGTTCTGTATTGAACAATGAATAACACATTAACAGATATAATAAATGCTTTAAATATATATACAGTATATAATGTTAGCTAATGCACTGATGAGACCGTACTGTAAAGTGTTACAGAAAAAAACTTAACATTAAAAATACAAGATAAATATATTTTTAAGAGATGAATTCTAAAAGTACAGTCATAAGTAATAGACACACTCTCTCTCTCTCACACACACACACACACACACACAGAGAACAGAACAGATGTGGCGCCCTCGTGTGGCTGTGAGAGGAAACACAACCACTTCTCATCAATCTCAGAACGCAATATGGATTTAATTTGTATTAAAACCTATTTTGAACAAACTTGAATTTAGATATTTGCACAAACCTTAGTATTGTGCCTGTCTATCTGGAAGTAGATTTATCATTAAAACAAGCATTTTTGGAAAGGCCGAAAATGGGTTCAATTTTTATATTAGTGCTGTATAAATATGTGAAAGTCACATGAGAGGAGTATGACAGGATCATATGTAGGGCTCTATGAACAGCTCATCACCAGTGCGGTTCCTCCCTTTATCCACCAAACACACATTTGCTTAATTTGGTTTAAAAGAACTAAAAAATAATTAAGCCTTAAAGCTGCAGTAGGTAACTTTTGTAAAAATCTATTTTTTATATATTTGTTAAACCTGTCCTTATGTCCTGACAGTAGAATATGAGACAGATAATCTGTGTAAAAATCAAGCTCCTCTGGCTCCTCCCAGTGTCCTATTGCCATTTGCAGTTACAGACCACTCCCGGTAAGAAAACAACCAATCAGAGCTGCGGTCCGTAACTTTGTTTGTGTTCAAAACGTAGAAAGATGTATATAATAAGCGAGTACACCATGAATCCATTTTCCAAACCGTGTTTTTGGCTTGTCCTGAATCACTAGGGTGCACCTATAATAAGTGTTTATATTCGGACTATTTTAGATTGCTTCGGGGATACCGCGGCGGAGTAACACAGTACCTTTGTGATTCTTCATAGACATAAACAGAGAGAAGTAGTTCCGGCTCCGATGTTCTTCCGCAAGACGCAAGCAGTTCTGTTTATTAACCGCTAGAGCGTCAAAAGTTCCCGACCGCAATTAAGTATCATCTGAGAACACGTGATTGGATTCCAAAGAAAGGGTTTGAAATATTTGTGACTATTTTGGTTTGTCACTGCATTTTGATTGTTATAAATTATTAGTCATAACCATCTGGACCCAAGAGCTTTAAGAAAAAAATAAAAATAATAATAACCCCCAAGTGGTACGATCACTCATCAATAGAAGCGGTTTCCACCACTGAATAAGTAATAAAAAAAAATAAAAAAAAACTTAATTTCAACTTTTCATCTCACAATTTTGAAATAAAAATGCAATTATGATGCCCCCCCTGCAATTAATAAATCCCAATTTAAAAACTATGTTCTCAGAATTGCATGTTAAAGTGAGAATTATGAGTGTAACTCTCAGATGAACAAGAGCAGTCCTAAAGTGTGCATCATCATCTCTACTGATCGTCTCTCAGAGAACTAATGCTCAAAGGACAGAGATACTGGAGAGTGAGCAAAGCACAAAATGTTATTTTATTTACAAAGTTTTTGTCTTACAGAAAGTAAAAATGTATCTAGGACGTTGATTGGTGCCTCAGGCACACGCTGAAGTGATGCACACACACCCCAGAGCAATCTTCCCGGGACACTTGGAACAAAAACTAAAGGGGGAGGATATCAACCAAAAAAAACAACAGAAAAAACACTTTCAACAGAATATTAAAAGCACAGACCCAAAACTAAACCCCAGTCCCCAAAGTCCCCACAGGTCCTGCCACTCGAGCGTGAGGAAGATCCAGAACAGAGCTGAACGCTGGGGTCAGGGGTCACGGGACAGACCAGAGGATGGAAAGATCGGCTCTTAATCATCCTCATCGTCATCTTCATCATCCGGCTCTCGTTTCCTCTTCTCACTCTTTTCTCCCTGCTCTTCTTCTGAGCGAGAAAACCCCCCCCCATTAATATTCATAATCACTTACACACTGCAGGAAGCCATGCTTATTCCAATACAACTCACCTTCATCATCATCATCATCATCGTCATCATCATCATCATCTTCATCCTGAAATAGAAGAACTCATGTTATTAAACCAGTTTCTGTTGAGAGCAGCACACACGAAATCAGCTCGTACCTCATCCTCTGCACTGTCTTCCACATCATCCTCGCATTCAACCTCATCTTCATCATCATCTTCCTCCTCCTCCTCCTCTCCATCCTCTTCTCCATCTGTGTTGAAAGTGATCTGAATGAGCATCGTTAACCCCCGAAACACTGAACTGACAGCCGGCCCCACTGACCTTCATCCTCGTCATCCTCGACTCCGTCTGCATCTCCGTCGGAGTCCGAGGCCTCGCGGTCGTCCGTGTCGTAGCCGTCCAGATACGTGAGCTGCGGCAGGAGCCGGAAGACACTTTCCCGGTAATCGTTCAAGTTTGTGACTTCACAGTTGAAAAGGTCGAGGCTCTTCAAATGGTCGAGTTTCTTCTGTCAAAGTGAACAGATCCATCTACAGTTAGATCGTTGGATAGTTTAGAGCTGCACACATCTAGTTATGATACGGCAGACTGTAGAAGGTCGAGCGGTGGAGACTCTAACGTGTGAAAGCTGATGGGAACAGAAGTCAGTACAAACCAAGGGCTCCAGCGTGCTGATGTCTTTCAGTTTGTTGCCGCTCAGGTTTAGATGTGTGAGACTCGGGAGTTTCTCAGCTAAAACATCAAGATTTCCAGAGATCCTGTTGTCACTGAGCTCCAACTGAGAACAAAAACACACACACACACACGTCAGAACACACACACACACACACCTCAGCAGAGCCCCGTCAGGAGTGTGTGCGCTCACCTTCTTCAGTTTTCCGAGCTTGGGGAGATTCGAGACCGAGAGGAGACCCACGTTTATCAAACTTAGAAACTCAAGATTAACAAACTCTGCTGTGAGGCCTTCGATCTTCCCTTCATTTGATCTGCAGTTATCAAGCACCAGTTCTCGGACCTAGAAACCAGCAACACGAGGGTTAAGCACACACACACACACACACACACAGACAGAGAGAGACTCACTCTCACATACTCACTCGCGTGCGCACACACTCTCAGGCCTGTCACGATAACAAATTTTGCTGAATGATAAATTGTCCAAGAAGTTATCGCGATAAATGATAATATTGTGGTTTCACCTGATATAATGATAAATGTCATAAAAACGCAGGTACACCATCCTTCGGGGTGAAAGTCCCTGTTGTTTTTGAAGAACAGGGTGCACCAAAACACTGCAGAGTTTAATTTGACTTTTCTTCGTAAATAAATCTTGTAGCAGAGTTACAGCAAGGGTTTTTCGGTGGAAATCCATTAATGAAATGTCCTTGTTGTAGCAGATATCGCTGCTGATGGATGCCTAGCAATGACACACACCTCGGGAGCGCAACTGTACGAGCGCTTTGGAAAGAAGGAGAAAACGCACGTGTGTGTGTGTGTTAACTGGGCGCGTCGACACACGCCTACAGACATATTTAGCTGAGCAAGCCAAATGAAGCGAGCGAAAAGGCCAATTTCAAAAGAAAGGGCAACAAAGTTACTTTTAAAATATGTTACGTGGTATTAAAATGAAGTACAATAGTTGTGTAAGTACAATGCAATATCACTTGGGACGCAAACATCCACAAGCAAATGAGAGGCGTTTCCCAAATCTGGTCACTTTAGCGAGACGTTATCTCTTTATTCCTGGGACATCTGTGCCATCTGAGAGAGTGTTTTCTACCGCGGGCTGCGACAGCCCTTCTCACACTCACTCACTTTCACGCAAACTCACACGCACACACACACACTCACAGCCTAATAGTTAGAGAGTTGGACTCCCAATCGAAGGGTTGTGAGTTCTAGTCTCGGGCCGGCAGGAATTGTGGGTGGGGGGAGTGCATGAACCGTTCTCTCTCCACCTTCAATACCACGACTGAGGAGCCCTTGAGCAAGACACCGAACCCCCAACTGCTCCCCGGGCGCCGCAGCATAAATGGCTGCCCACTGCTCTGTGTGTGTGCTCACAGTGTGTGTGTGTGTGTGCGCGCACTTCGGATGGGTTAAATGCAGAGCACGAATTCTGAGTATGGGTCACCATACTTGGCTGAATGTCACGTCACTCACTCACAGGAAATGCTGCAGCTCATGGAAGGATCCATAAGAGCAAGAACTCAAAGTTCAGCAGTTTAACATGGAATAAAAGTTTCTAAACTGGGGAGAAAAACAAAAGAAAGTGACGGAGTTGCTGAGAAACTCGTGTGTTTGTGTCACTATGAGAAACTCAAATCCCGCGCGCCAAACTGCGAACGAGACCGGAAGCGGCGTAAGGCTACTCTGCTGCGAAAGACGAAGACGGGGCGGAAGTTAACAGCGAGACAAAAATGGAGAGTTTCTTTATGGAGAGACAACATGGCGACTGCTCGGAGAACACGAGGAGAGGGAAACTCACACGATACTGTCGTGACTCTGGCAGGATCGTTTCTGACGCGACGTTTAGTCGGTTTTAAAACCGAACTGAAGCATTTCCGCCGGATTGACGATAATCACACGCAGCTTTTAACCCTTTTCTCTCCCTCTCAGATCCGCGTTGCGGCTTTGAACACGTTTGGTTACGGATTACATCAGAAATCTCTTGAAGATCATCATCGCGAGTATTTTGTGAGTGTTGTGCTCGGTGTGCACGCGCTGGGAGTAATGGCGGGAACCCGCGCCTCGAGTAACAGTGTAACCAACAGAACACACGTGTTAAATATCACTTTCTTAGCAGTATGAAACTTTATTTTAAATATCAGTTTATTGTAAACGAAAATTCCTATGTTCGTCAGATTAATGTCGTTTATTTTTTGAACCGGCGGTGTTTTATTATTAGAACAGAAGATCTGCTTTATTACTTTCGCCTCATGTAAGCAACAAACATGGCCACCGCGGAGACATAAACCATCCCAAACATATTCTTCCGCCGAGGTTCACTCAAACAAACAGATAATGAGCGATTAAGCGTCCTCCAGCACAGATGTTATAAGATGTAATAACGCTTCAGCTTTAACTGAAGTAACGTTCCTCCGTCTGACCGTTTCACATCAACACCGACGAACCCCTGAATGTAACGTTACTTTCTGCAGGGCTTTACACCCATGTGCTCCCCACACACACACACACACACACACACACACAGCTAACTTCACTAATGTGATCCTCAGCATTGCTCACATCAGATGGGGTCCTGTTCCTCAGCTCCAGGTGAATCCTCTTCTTCATGTCCATATCGCGCCTCAGGAGTTCGACTCTTTGTTTTCAGGGATTTCTGTTCAGCCCAAACTGTGTAAAGATGTGGAGAATAAGGGACTGTATAATGATCTGAAGCCAGCGAAGTTACTCTGAGAGCAGAAACCATGGAGGAGAATATATACTCGAGAGCGCCCCCGGCGGCGGCCGCGCGCACTGCAGCCACGAGCACGCGCCTGGAGAGCTCGTCCACGTGTGGCGCTTAAACTTTTTCTTTTGTTTTGGTAGATGTGCTGTGTGTTTTTATTCCATGTAATGTTGTTTATCTTATCAATAAAGCACACATCGGCAAACACAGAGCCCTGTTTCTGTCTGGGCTTCATCATTATCTGATAGTATATCTGTATATACCTCCTGGACACAGACACGAAAAAAAAAATTCTCATGGTTGCATTGCTTAGAACATAAGAAAGCAAAACACTATAACAATAATAAAAAAAAGATATTACATCCTCTAGAGGGCAGCAGGACTCATTTAAAAATAAATAATAAAAATACATGAAAAGGCAAAAACAATTGATTTAAATTATTTACATTACATTTTTAGGTCTTAGGGCTTTATTATACCTAAACCTGTATAAAGATGATTCTCGACTGTTATGACAGATTTAAAGGGATGATTTGATCTTATACAGTTTGTGTGTAAAATGGCCATAAACAGGTTTTCTCATTATATACAATGTATCTATTCACTGTAACTAATTTGCATATCGATGTGTTCCTGGGGCAACACATAATTAAAAAATAAGTTAATAATTGGCATTTTCATAGTATATAATATTTCATATAAATATTGAGATATTCTTCATGTTCCAGTAGCTACAGAGAGTAGTTTTTTTTTTTTAAATAAGGGTTTTTAGATAATTGATACAATATAAATTATACATACTGTTTACATTACAAATATATTAGATCCTGATGTCTATTGATTGATATCTGATGTCACTGATCGTGTTTGTCTACAGCTCTTAACCAGGTCAGGAGCAGCGGTCAGACTAACAGTCACAGAAACGCACGGCTGACCTCCTTTATCTCTTTCTTCTGTCAGTATTGTGCCAAGTTCTCCTCTCTTTACAAAGAAGATAAGAGCACAGCTGATCTCTCCAGCTCTGCAGTAATGTTTCAGCAGATAATGACTCTCTTAGCTGCAGGAAAAGTGAATGTGGTTTCAGTGCTTTGTGTTCCTGAGACAGGACACTAACATGGAAGAGACGCTGGAGAAAGAGATCCTGAAGAGGAAGAGGAAGACCCTCTGGAAGGGTTTCTGATGGAGGATCTGGGGCCCGAAGATGATGGAGACCTCGTCATTGATGCAGGTGTTTGCTGAAATCTCCTACTTTAGCTTCATTTATACAGTTAAGCATTTTGATCCTCCAGCAGATGATGATCTGATGCTCTTTTCTACAGAAGAAAACATTTTAACCAACTAATTTACTGTCTCTAGGGATTTCTAAGTTTTGAACAAGAACAAATGTATATTATAAAAAAAATCACATTTCCATGTGTATATGATAATCATCAGTACTCTGTCACACAATACAGATATAGTGTTAATATTAATAATACAAATAATAAATGTTACAGCACTTTTGTGCCCTCTAGTGGTTGTAATCTAGAACT
The DNA here is from genome assembly GCF_023724105.1 of Carassius gibelio. Classification (NCBI taxonomy): domain Eukaryota; kingdom Metazoa; phylum Chordata; class Actinopteri; order Cypriniformes; family Cyprinidae; genus Carassius; species Carassius gibelio. Next base: position 2,318,922 of record NC_068371.1, on the reverse strand, counting down.
TCGCAGGAAAAATACATTGTCATAAACCTTTAGTTTGTTTGTACAACTATTTAAAATAAAATGGCTTTTATATTTTGTCTTTGTCTGCAGTGAGAGATTGATTTAGAACAGTTTGATAAACCCAGGTTTAATAAATGACCACACACGAAGCACGTGATTAAAACAGCTTTAGAGGCCTCCTAAAACAAAACATCCTCCAGTGCAGTCCAGCAGGCGGCGCTGTGAACACGGAAACAGTGAAGAAGAGCCGCGTTTCCGGTGTTGTTATCCAATCAGGAGCGCGTGCGTTTTATTTTGAACGCATCACTGGCGGGTAAATCGATAACGCTCTTTCTCTTCAGGATAAAAAAAAACGGTAACGATCAGAAAAGCGCGTGTGATCCGCGAAGGTAAGAGTTGAAGAAAGAACACGCGCTCACTGCTGTCAGACTGATGTAACCTCGTGACCCCAGCTGTCATGTTTTGTGTATTTTGAATGGGCTTTTGTTTCTTAGTAATAAATCTGTTCCTTGACGTTTAATATATCCGATTAGTTCTGGGTTCATTAGTGCATCCCTGTAAAAGAGGAATGAGCAAAGCTTATTCAAGAAGATTTAAAAACATGGCATACGAGTCCACACAAAACTATTTTGATGTCAGTATTAAACCTGTATTCAGTTTTTAATAGTCAGTTTTCCATCAAGAGTTTATGTATTGTATGTAATGTATTGCAATATTGTAATGCTTCAAATATAATTGTCATCAAATGTCATTTCTGTCTGAACTATTCCTTTTAATAAAGTGTAAATTAATCACAGTAGAATCAAAGATTCATATCTGATGGAGATAAACATCAAATAATGCCTGAATCACACCTGAACATAAAGCACTAAATGCTTATCATTTGTTTCGGTTAAGATTTTGTTTAACAGCTATGATTTAGTTTTAATTTTATTTATTTTTGTAAATTCAGTTGTGCACAAAAGAAGTCTTTAGATCATATTTAAGAGAGAAGCATGTTTTCGATGGGGGTCAGTGTTAATGTCTGTCAGACAAATATATTGAAATTAATTTATATCTTTGACAGAAAAAAACGTACATGGTTTGATTTGTATAAGAGATATTTTTCATAAAAATTCCAGTTTTGTTCGTTTTTTTTTTTCTTTTTACTGAATATTATATTCTAAAAATATATTCTTTCTGGTTTTGCAGAAGCACTCACCCTAATGTCGCTAGACATTAAAAGTGTTTTCTAATGTAAATCAGTTATAGTGCCACAGAGAAGAAGAGTGCAGTCATTTTCAAAGCCATATTCACTGGTATAAACTAAAGTTAGGTTTTAAATGATTTTATAAGTGTAAGTGTTCACTCCGCGTGCTCTGTCTGTCTGAATCCTTCTCCTGCTGTTTCAGATGTGTCCTGCAGGAGGCGCTGCAGCTGGAGTCAGAGAGACGCATCACAGCTGAAGAAGACCAGGAGAGATCACAGCTCTGCACATCTCTTTCATTCAGCTCTCAAGTGGTAATGTAAGTCAGTTGTCTGAGCTCTTTCAGGATGAAAGAAACTTGAGGAGAATATGGAGACGGCACACAAACACCGAGCAGAGAATAGTGTGTGTATCCGCTGACTGTGTTTCCTCCTGCAGCTCCAGACCGATGGATGTCCTTCTGCGTGGAGTTGTGGGGGATAAACAGTGCTGTCTGTAGAACAGAAGATGTGTTTTCCAGTAGTGCTGACTCCAATCTTTTTAAAGCACTGTGCGTGATCAGATCGAATCCTTCTGTAAATGTAATATCGGTGTGTATTCTCTTGATTGTGTATTAAACGAGCTGTGCTTCTGTAGAAAACGCCATGAACCAGAGTAAACTGGAATGACTGAGACCGTCAGACAGGTGAAATATGAAAACTGATATCTTGTAAATCTGTTGAGCAGTGTAGCGTGTACATCTTCTGACAGACGCGGTCCTGATCTACACAAGCTCCTGGACTTTACTGAAAGAGTTGCTGTAGAGTCAGAAATGTGTAGATTCGTTTGGTGTCTTTCATTTAAACTAAACTGAAAACCTTTGTAGGCCAATCAGTTCATTTCGTAAGTGATAAATTAGTGTATATGAACAGTTTAATAAATGTTATTGTCTTAAATCACAGGTCTGTATAAGGACAGCAGTAACGTGTGTGTGTTTCAGTCTGAACTCTCGTATCACAGATTAGGTTTAAATAGAAACTCTTAATTAAAAGGCTTTTTTTGTTGTGTACTCTGTCTGATTTATGAGTAATGAATCACAGTTCTTCTGATCGTGCCAGTGCTTGTGAAACGCAGCTTCTGTCTGAATCCAGTCGTTCAAGCTCCGTGTTCTCTGATGTGTTCTGCTTCACTGATGCTCAATAGCTCCGTCTCTTCTTCTGATAAACCTTCCCTTCGTCCGTGTTAGGACTCCGAGCTCTACCTCTTGCCTTCGGTGGATTTGTGCAGATTCATTCAGTTCGTCACAGCAAGACTAATATTGTGAAAATGTGATTGTTATCCACAAACACACGACGCTTCCTTCATCTCTGCCCTGATCTCAGAGTTGTGTGACAGAATACATTGCTTAATGATTGTGGTGTCGATTAAAATTATATATATATATATATATGTGTGTGTGTGTGTGTGTATAAAGTTGATGATATTTGGTCACTTGTTTTTTTTTAATTAAAGAGTTTAAAGAAGTTTTTGTGCTGTGCAAAGTCTAAGCAAAGATGAGGTCCTATGAAAATGATCATTCATTTACCTCACCTTTCTTGTAACGTTTTTTTTTTTTTTTTTGCGTTTATTCGGACAGTTTAAATATGTAGAATCATTGTGAACTTAAAAAAAAAAACATCAATAACTGATAATTTGTGTCAAACTGCATGGTAACAATTTTATGACTGAATTACATTTAAAAAAGTATGTAACTTTCATTATTGTAGTGCTAGAAAACTATTCTTTACAAGTGTATAATATTAATAAGCTTTATTTTTTTCAATAATATAAAACCAGGAGTAAAGTATTATTTGGGGTTATCTCTCTTAGAAATAAATGTAATTTATAAATAAGTGAAATCTGTTAAAGTTTCTGTAAAGGGAAAGTTTAGCTGGAGGATGTTTTTAGCATGTAAATGTTTGGACGGTTTGTGTTCTGTGTGTATTCACCATTAAATTAAAATATGAAATATTTTATATGTTTTCTCAGAACGCAGTGGTTCACAAATGCACCCTTCCTAGTGTCTGACACCCATCAGCACATTACTGTTGTTATAATATAACCGCAGTAATACACACATTAACCTGTTCGCTCTCCAGACACTAGCTATAGTTTATCAACTAGCCACTCAGCATTAACCCATGGCCTCAGTTCTGTTATTGGGAAATTACATTTTATTTGACTGAAGTTACTACTAAAATTTACAAAAAACAGTAAAAATGTATCATTTTGTACTGAAATGTAAGTCACTTAATTATAACTACTCGTTTGAACTCGTTTAAAATCAGTGTCAAACTTGCACTGGTACTGGTTATCGTGTCATGCTGATAACTAGGCTATATGTTATAAATATAAAAACTGCATATTTACCGCAGTATATTTCTTCTGTGTGAAGTTGTTAATTTTTTTTATCAGAAAGGCTGCGTGAGACTCAACTGATGTGACCTTGATGATTATCCTTTATTATTCACCGTTTACGCCAAATTTAATAAAATCTGACTCATTCTCCTTGAAATGTAGATGCTTCCCCTATTAGATTAGTTGTGTAAGTAACACTTTATTTTAAGGTGCCCTTATTACACATTACATGTACTTAAAAACAATTATGCATAATTAAATGCAAGTAACCCTAAACCAAACCCTAACCATATAATAAGTGCATGTAGTTAGTTAATATTACTCCGAACTCACTTACTCCTTTAAACAAATCCACTTGTTCCAGACAAGATTGAATGTGGATCTCTGTTCCTGTATATAAAACCCAACCTGTGTGTCGAAATACACCCGCATTTATCAAGCGCGAATGCATATTAGAAAACATAAAAGTTTCAGTATATATATAAATATATATATATATAAGAATATTCCTATAAATTTTGTTGTAGTTTGTTTGGTGTGATGCATGTTCACACACAGATCTTAAACATCATTTTCTCGTGCACCTCATCCTAAAGAACACAGCCACACAGCCTCTCGTAAAAACATCTTTATATCACTGAATTAAGAAGATGTAGTAACTCATTTCCATTAAAGTAAATGGAAGCATTTAGACGTACACAGATGGCAATAAGAAAATCTTATATGAAGAAGACATTTCACTCAAGTAATAATAATAAAAGAATCGGACCCTTCCTAAAAACAGAACAAAAAAGTTCTATCTTTGTAAACATTTGGCTTTAACTTGAGCACTTTGTGCCGTTTTACAATGTCGTAATAGGAAAGGTCTGTACAAGCGTCCATTGAGGTTAATAACATGGAATCTGATGGAAACACAAACAATAGCAACATCAGTTTAAATATCATGGTTTTCATATTCACTCTCGTGTGCCAGCGGTTCTCGCAGAGGAGAACATTGTTCAGGAGGCAGACACGAACCGGTCCATGTTACCGGAGTAAGCTGGATGCCTGATGTAGGCTCCTGAGCTTCCTACTGATGCAGAGTTATTGTACTGAACAAAAGAGCCCAGCTGCGCCGGAGACGTTCTGCTGTAGGGGTCTCCGACAGCATCTCCAGCGATGGGAGACAAACTGGAGATGGCCATCCTCCCCGACGAGCAGAAGGCCTGGCCGCTGCCTTGAGGATAGGATACCTGAGCGTGTCCGTGTCCGGAGCTGGAGTAGGAGAAGGACATGTTGTTGGAGGAGCTGGAGCTGCAGGACTGATGCTGGAAACTCTCCGGACTGAAGCTGTGGCAGGACTGCTGAGGCATCATCTCTGAACCCACCAGAGAGTTGATCCTGAAGACCCTGGACTGAGCGGCGCTGAAGCTCGGCGAGGACTGGTAGAAGGCCGCTGGGCTCATGTTGGGGTAGACCGAGCGTGTGATCTGGACCGGGGAGAAGACGGGAGACTCGTGCACGTACGGCGAGTACGTGGTGAAGTCGCTGCGCTTGAATCGCTTCCGCCGTCGTAGAAAGCTTCCGCTCTCAAACATGTCTTCGGCGTTGGGATCCAGCGCCCAGTAGTTGCCCTTTCCGGGTCGGCCGGGCTCTCGGGGGACTTTGATGAAGCAGTCGTTGAGGGTCAAGTTATGGCGGATGGAGTTCTGCCATTTCTTGGAGTTGTCTTGATAGAAGGGAAACCTCTCGGTGATGAACTTGTAGATGCCCCCCAGAGTGAGCCTGCGGTCGGGCGAGTTGGCGATGGCCATGGAGATCAGAGCGATGTAGCTGTACGGAGGTTTGCCTCGCTGTAGGGGTCTCTTCCTCCGACGGCCTTTCTGACCGTCGTTCAGCGGAAGAGTGCTTTCAGAAGGAGAACCGCTCTCTACTTTCACCACAGGCATGACTCTGGCTCCTGGAAGCTCTCGAGTGTCCCTCGCTGTTTCACTTCTCTCTCCTCTCTCTGTCAGGGGCAACAAATCTTCTTCGCTTCTGGTGAGAAAATACCAGTCATAATGCAGACTTTAAAATCCCTGAGCCGAATGATCCTTTGAGATGTCAGGTGTGTCCTTACACTTCTTCCAGGAGCAAGCCTTCACACAAACAGCCGTGATGTGATGTTGTTCTTCGCACGGCTGCAGAGAGAAGTGAGGACTCGATACCTGACTGACTTCACCTGAAGAGTGATTAGCCACGCCCCCTCCAGCAGGTGACTGTCACGCGGCTCACAGCACATGTCTCTGCAGATTTCAGTTCTCTCTCCATCGTGCACATTTATTTCCTCCAACTCTGGTGGAAGCTAGTACATTAAAAACATGAGCCAACACTTATGCTTCTTCTGTATGCCAAATTCTATGCATCGATGAGTTAAAACTCTTCACTCTTAGAGAATAAGGTTTAAAGGTATCGTCTGTGAGTCCCGTCGTCTTATTTCTTCTCTACACGCTGCTAATCTTTCTTCAGTGTTCTGGTTCTCCAGCATCTAATGGAAGACAGGTTTATTTTTGTAGCAAGCAAAACAGATGGGGATTTATTTTGGCTAAAGTGGGGGTGTTATTGAGCTCTAATAGCCCTGTTTAGTGGTAATACAAACTCCTCGGCCTCCGCAGGGCTTTTTTTCTTGTCCAGTGCCGTGTCAGGCGGTTTCATCTGTGTGAGAAGATGTAAATATGTTATTGTAAGCCACAGCGTGTGCCTCCCTCTGTTTTAACAGCATGCAAATCTGGGTCACAATTTGGTGTGTGGGTATAGACAGCCTGATACCTGGGCCAGGTGTCCTGTTTCCATCTTTAATACAGGAGATAAAAATACAATTGATTCTGAACGGCGTTATTCCCACGGTTTTTTACTGGGAAGTAGCTTCGTTTGAACCATGATCCTCACGTGTTGAATCAGTCAAACTATAAAATTCAGTCCTTAAACAATCGCTGCTCAGGTGGGCTTCGTGTTTCTTAAGAAGCTCTTCTATATATATATTATTATTATTAACTTTGTTGCTTGCTTGTTTTCTTTCTGTGTGTATAATCTGCACAGCTGGTTCTGAAACGTACTCCTGCGTCTGATGATGCAATGCTCTTAAAGTTGACCTGCAGTTTCCAGTGTGAAGAATAAACTAGTATAACCAGAATAATATCTTCAGCAAATCTCTCTCTTCTCTCTTGACTTGATCAGACTGGTGAAAAACAATATCAGCATGTATGATCTAACACTGAATCTACCCTGCACACGTCGTCTGATCCCAGTGGAGCGCACAGAGGTTTATTAATGCAAACTATTTCACATACTTTAAATAAAAATCAAACACACAGGACGCAGTATACACATTGTTCTTTATTCAGTAAGCACTTCACTAATATTCCATCTTATTTCTCCTAGAAGTATATCACCAACTTCTGATGACAGATGAGCGTAAAGTATTTGGTCTCATTAGATCTCAGATTTTTGTCTACATAAAAAGATTGGTGATTTTAACAACTATGATTATATGTCACTGTAGTTTAATAGACAGATTTAAGGCACCCCATTGAATGTGAGGAACTGAAACACTTTTTCTTTTGTATTCTGGACTGATTGTAGAGCAGAATAAAGCAAACATGATCCCGAGCGTGGAGAATGATGGGAATGATGGGAATTTTAATTCTGTGGAAATCAGCCGTGTGTTCCTGGAGTTCCTGACACAACGATTGCTACGGCTTTAATTACACAACAAACGTCTGTGTGTATGTGAGAGATGCTGATTGTTCTGCCGATTGCTCCTGAAATAACACGATTGATTGATTGATTTATATTTAGTTATTATTGCCTTCAGACTGAACTCATCTTGGCTTCATTTATTCTACATGTCCACTGCTTGTATTAAAGTGTTTTATTTTCTGTCCAAACTGACAAGCCAGATGGAATAAAACTTGCCAAAAATATTTAAATAACATTTCTTAAAAAATCTATCCACAAATATAGTCTGCGTTCTTTTACTGTGCGCTGGATTTGTGAGAAGCAGCATGTGTTGTGGTGAAAAACAACCTTTTACACTAAAACAAGGCTTTTATCATGAAAACAATTCAACAAATGACAGTGTGACATTTTCTTTGATTTTGTTCCTCACAGACAGATAGCTTGTATTCCAGAACTGTTTTCCAATATTGTACAAGCTGGAATGGTCCAAAAGGCCTTCCATTGAAGAATGATGTAAATCAGAGTTTTGTCGTTATAAGCCATGCAAAAACCTCTGACATCAGCTAAAATATGGTGACACGCAAAAGAAAGCTTCATCGTTTATTTTTAAAAGGTTTCATGACTTCACACACAGCTTTCCTTCAAAGAACAGACATGGTTTTCTTCTTCATTTCTGTTATGAATGTGGTCAGATCTGATTCAGAAAAGACGTGTTCCTGTTCCATGATTTGGTCAAATCCACTTCTTTTGTTCATTGCAGATTCATTTTTATCTGCTTTTGTTGTTACTTGATCTTGAAATAATAAAAGTCATTAGCATGATTACAAATACTCACCTTACTGTAATTAAGTCTTAAGTTCTTCCAGAAACTGTACTTTTTTTGAGTAGTTTAAAAATCATGTAATTATTCGTTACATGCTTGTTCTGATTTTATTTACTATTGATATCTATCGTCTGTGTCTAGTTGTGGTTGTGTGTGTGTGTGAGTCTCTCTCTGTGTTGTGTGTGTGTGTGTGTGTGTGTGTGTGTGTGTGTGTGTGTGAGTCTCTCTCTGTGTGTGTGCGTGTGTGTGTGCGTGTGTGTGTGTGTGTGTGTGTGTGTGCAGTCAGTGGCAATGCAAAGTCTCCGCGCCGGTTGACTGGTTGTCAGGCCGGGGCCGGTTTACATAACTGAAGCAGAATGCTGCGTCTCGGCTAACGTTCACTCTTCATGATCCACCTGTGTGTCTCGACACGGCCAATCAGCACTGCTCGTGTGTGTTCACACCAGACTCACACAGAGAAACCTGTCTGAGAAGGGTTTCATCAGAGTTCACAGCGCACAGAATCATTCAGCTCTAGTTCTTGAAATCTAAGTTCCTCCTCCAGGTGTGTCCTGATGCTCAGAGGGTGAGGAGCGTCTGAACTCTTCCTGTGTTTCTGCAGACGCCTCCAGACTCATTCTCTCTCCTCCCGCTGCTTCTGAAAGCCTTGCTCAATCCAGCTGTATTGTGAATGTGAGGGTTCAGTGTTCTCCAGGAATGTTGTCCCTCATTAGTGAACCTCGGAGGACAGATGTGACACACCTCGCTGGCACCCGATGACGAAACGAGAGCGAGATGGTGGTGTTGCCACCTGCGTGTCTGTTTCTGCAGGATTTGTATGTCCTCAATCACTGACAGCGCTGGATTACCTGTTCTTAGAGCAAAGAGCCAACACAAGCCACATCTTGTGCTCAAGTATTCGAGCTCTCACACACTTGATTCTCTGTGGGACTGATGTGTCCTGTTATTACTGGAGCAGTCTGATTAGCATTTCACCACGCACCAGTTTAAACACTGATGAACCATTCTCAAGTGCCTTGGGTTAATTTTTTGTAAATTTTCCTTAATTCTGAGGAGCTGATGCTAGAAAAGAGTGTTTTTGTGAGTTTTGCTCGAGCTGTCGGTGGAGAGTTATTGTCCTGGAGAGACAGACTCGTCTCATGGCCTTGGGTTACACTAGCACAGGTGCATTCTGGGATCAGACTTGTGTTTATACATGATCTATAATCACAAACAGCTCACTTCACGTGCTATCTGCCATATTTTAGGAGCTGTGTCAAAGGAAGACTACTATTTATTCTCAATTCCCTTTTAAAAGCGGCTGCTATTTCATGATTTTGGCTTAGAATCATCATATGAAGGCAAATATCATTAGTTTTCCCAAACACACTCTTTCTCTTAGCTTCACAGAAATCATAGGTAACCAAACACGCTAACACTTTAGTTTAGGATCGACTTTCACTATTAACTAGCATGCATATGACTTGCATATTGGTTTATTAGTACTTATAAAGCACATATCAATGCCATACGAGTATATTTTAGATACTAAACACAATTCCTAAACTCAATAAGCAGTACATTAGGAGTTTATTGAGGCTAAAGTTGTAGTTAATGGTGAAGACTGGACCTTAATAATAAATAAAGTGCAACCCTGAACACATCGAAACATGTTATGCTTGCGAAAAAAATACCCTAGTGCACATTTTATCTGTAAAGGAGTCAATCAGTTTCTTTTTTTTGTCTGTTTGCTCTTGTCATGCTTATTTGTGGCTTTCCCATGCCATGTCAAAGTAGATGTGTGTGTGGCTTTATTTACATATACTAGTATATTTGCACAACAAATGGAGCCCTCACAGAGCTGTTTTGCATCTGTGTGCATGCTGCTGGAGCTCACACTGACACTGAACGGCTGCTTTGTGTTTCTGGAGCTGCACCCAAATATGTGTCCACCCCTCACTCATCCCCACTGCGTTCCTGTCACTCCTATTCAGCTTTATTATGCTGCATTAAGTGTTACATGTGTAATGAAGGTTATCACCCAGTACCTGGAGAATATTTGATTAGTTTTAAGAAATGTATTTTATTCAGCATGCATTATCTTAATCTAGTTATCATAATAATATATTTATATGCATTAAAGAATCCTTTAAAAAATTGTTTCTTGAGCAGTAAATCATCATATTTTCATGATTTCTGAAGATCATGTGACACTGAAGACTGGAGGAATGATGCTGAAAATACAGCGGAGCATCACAGAAATACATTACATTTTAACAAAGATTCACACAGAGAACAGATGTTTTAAACTGTAATAATATTAAATAATTTTGCTATTGTAAAAAACTTTTTATCAAATAAATGCAGACTTTTAAACACAACTCAAATGTTAGTACACACACACACCTTTGAGCTAATAAACCTTCAAATAGTTATAAATAAAATATAGCTGTTATCATATTTCCCTGTGTTCAGAAAATATATAATTTTATGACATATTAAAATATTTCTATATATTTGTGAATTCATACCGTCATAAATGAAATAATTCTATCGAATGTAATCGTATGAGATTATTATTATACTGTGATGCTGATGACACAGGTGTGTTCCTCCAGGACCTGATAGAGCACAGCTGCAGCAGAAACAATATTCACCTCTGACCTTTCCTTCCAGTTTAACTCTTACCTGGCACTGCTGTGATTTACAGATGAATTAGAGAATTAGAGTATGATTCTCATGTCTCCTACTGTCATATTTATTGATTTTGAATATTAGGCTGTTTTAAATATTTATAGCAAAAATGTCTAAGACCAAAAGTAAAGCGATGAAGTGGTTTTAAGGAAGATGCAAGTTTCCGCCGAACTTCACTGGAAGCGTTTGTTGGATTGAGAGCAGAGCTGAGCGTGTTGCTGTCGGACCTGTCTTACTGCCTCATTTGTCATCTCCAATCACAAGCTCTTTTGAAGCGAGCTGAAAGACGAGGCATTATCAGGTCTCTCTCGGTGATGAGAGCTCAGTCTGCCGCTCAAAAGAGAAAGTATGTGAGAAGCTGAACATGTAAGAACACACTCTGCTCTCACACACATTTCTGACATTCAGTCAGTGATGATGGCCCATTATTTATTTGCATGTGTATTTATTTATTTATTTATTTCACAAGACTGATGTCTAAGAGAGATTCACAATCATGCAGGATTGTTATTACTGAAATAAAGCAATATGCTCTTCTGTCAGTAACCAAGAGAGGTCAGGGGGAAGTGTTGTGTGAGTACAGTTTTGCAATTTGATAAATGCACTTGTTCATAATAAAAATGTTGATTGCAGTTCAGTTGACATGCTTTGGCGAAGCATTGGTGCAAATCACAACTTCAGAGACCTTTTGTTATATGAGACGTAAAAATACTGGTAGCACAAGTTACATTACCAACGATGAAAAACAGTATGTACATCATATACTCATGACAAACACTTCTAAAGCATTTATTAATCAGTTCATTCCAACATATGCACTTTATTTTAAAGGTCAGTTCTCACTATTAACAAACCATTCACTATGACTTTTGCCTCAATAAACTCCTAATTTGCTGCATATTAATAGTTACTAAGTAGTTGGTAAGTTTTGTTATGAGATCTGGTTAGGGATGAATAATATGTGCTTTATAAACAGTCAATATGTTAATAACAGGCATGCTAAGAAGCAACTAGTTCATAGTGAGAATTGGTCCCTAAACTAAAGTGTTACTTGTTTTAAAATCAAAAGTTGTATCTGTTAATATTTAATATTATTTAATGGAGTGACATAAACTAACAATGAACAGTTGCATTTTGTATGAACTAATTTTAACAATGATTTTCACAGTGGTTATAACAGCTAAGAGCCGTTGTTAGGCACCATGCAAAGCATCCTTAGCTGTTATGAGTTCATATTCATATACGGTTACTCCATATACCTAGTAAGGTTTCACAAAATAAACAGAGAAAAATAGTGTAATTATATTAATAAAAACATTATTCTTTCATCAAACAATGTACAAACCTGATTCTAAAAACACTGTACAAATTGTGAATAAAAACAGAATGCAATGATGTGGAAGTTTCAAATGTCAATATTTTATTCAGAATACAACATAGATGATGTATCCAATGTTTAAACTGAGAAAATGTATAATTTTAAGAGAAAATCAAGTTGATTTTAAATTTTATGGCATCGACACATCTTAAGAAAGTTTGGACAGGGCCATGTTTACCGCTGTGTGGCATCTCCTCTTCTTCTCTTCTTCTTATAACAGTCTGCAAACGTCTGGGGACTGAGGAGACAAGCTGCTCAAGTTTAGGAAGAGGAATGTTGTCCCATTCTTGTCTAATACAGGCTTCTAGTTGCTCAACTGTCTTAGGTCTTCTTTGTCACATCTTCCTCTTTATGATGCACCAAATGTTTTCTCTGGGTGAAAGATCTGGACTGCAGGCTGGTCATTTCAGTACCCGGATCCTTCTTCTACACAGCCATGATGTTGTAATTGATGCAGTATGTGCTCTGGCATTGTCATGATGGAAAATGCAAGGTCTTCCCTGAAAGAGACGACGTCTGGATGGGAGCATATGTTGTTCTAGAACTTGTATATATCTTTCAGCATTGATGGTACCTTTCCAGATGTATAAGCTGCCCATGCCACACACACTCATGCAACACCATACCATCAGAGATGCAGCTTCTGAACTGAGCGCTGATAACAACTTGGGTTGTCCTTGTCCTCTTTAGTCCAGATGACATGGCGTCCCAGTTTTCCAAAAATAACTTCAAATTTTGATTCGTCTGACCACAGAACAGTTTTCCACTTTGCCACAGTCCATTTTAAATGAGCCTTGTCCCAGAGAAAACACCTGCACTTCTGGATCATGTTTAAATACGGCTTATTTCTTGACCTGTAGAGTTTTAGCTGGTAACGGTGAATGGCACGGTGGATTGTGTTCACTGACAGTGTTTTCTGGAAGTATTCCTGAGCCCATGTTGTGATTTCCATTACAGTATCATTCCTGTATGTGATGCAGTGCTGTCTAAGAGCTGAAGATCACGGGCATCCAGTATGGTTTTCCGGCCTTGACCAGAATTGAGATTGTTCCAGATTCTCTGAATCTTTGGATGATATTATGCACTGTAGAAGATGATAACTTCAAATTCTTTGCAATTTTTCCTCTGAGAAACACCTTTCTGATATTGCTCCAGTATTTCTTGCCGCAGCATTGGGGGAATTGGTGATCCTCTGCCCATCTTGACTTCTGATAGACACTGTCACTCTGAGAGGCTCTTTTTAGACCCAATCATGTTCACAATTGACCTAATAAGTAGCAAATTGGTCCTCCAGCTGTTACTTATATGTACATATATCTTTTCCGGCCTCTTATTGCTACCTGTCCCAACTTTTTTGGAATGTGTAGCTCTCATGAAATCCAAAATGAACCAATATTTGGCATGCCATTTAAAAATTTCTCACTTTCAACATTTGATATGTTATCTATATTCTATTGTGAATAAAATATAAGTTTAGGAGATTTGTAAATTATTCCATTCCTGTTTTACTCACAATTTGAAAAGTGTCCAAACTGTTTTGGAATCAGGTTTGTAGTTCCTCAGAATCAGTTGTGGTTCCAACAAAGCGGTTGCCGAGCAACACACAGAAGTAAACAAAGGTGTGTTACTTTGTAATTTACAACAGCTTCAAACGCAACTCAGCCAATCAGAATCAAGGATCTGTTTTTAAATAATTATGTAATAACTGTATTGCTTATCATTAGTTAACATTAATGCATTGATGTTTAAATTACCAAAATATGTGTGACTCATTATAAAAACTTTGGCAGGAGAGATTAGATCAGTATTAACTGGTTACTAGCATGCATATGATTATCAGCAGTTATTAGCAATTATTAATGCCTAATTCTGCATGACCACATTTATTTTTAATCCTAAACCCCATAACTAAACTTAACAACTACCTTACTAACTATGAAGTTTATTTTTTATATGAGTCAGAGTTACTAGTTAGTTAATACTGATAATTGGACCCAAATCGAAAGTGTGACAATAATGAGAAATTCTGCATCATATTAACACAAACATGTTAGGATAACTTAATGCATATGATTATGATATATTGTATGCATCGATATAAATATAAATGCCAGACATAAGCCACTTGTCCGGGACAATCTACAAACACTAAAGTTTACTGCGTGATAATGATTGATACACCTATACACGAAAGACCAATTTCAGACATGAAATACAAATATGTGCTTTCGGTCACAGTTTCTGCGGCGCACACTGTTAGTCTTCAGTGTGTTTGCTGACACGCATGAGTCTAGCTGTGTGTGTGATACGCCTCGCTGACTGTAAGTACAGTTGGAGGATGAACACACACATCCCTGGCGTGCCAGCGTGGAGATGTGAGCTCTTGGTCAATGCTGTTAAAACCTTCACACGCCAAAAATGGCAACACACCAAAGACAACAACGTGGAGATCACCACAGCTGGACGTTTGCTTTCAGATCTAGCATCATTATTATTAGAACTGAAATCGTATAATGTGGTAATAATAATTCCATAGCAATTTACTGTAATGTTGTTAGCAGTAGACATTTCTAATGTAGATGGTGGTTTTGACCTCTGACCTCCAGTTGGAAAGGAATAAAAATGAAACTCGCTTAGAAATATTGATTTAGGTGCAGTCTCTGATTTTGAGGTAAAAGGGGAAATGTTCAGTCGGTGTTGTGGAGCATCACCTGCTGGCTGTCAAACAAAACACACTCCACAGCGCCATTAAACAGGTTTTATTGTAGTTGCACAATTCATTCTCAATACAAGCCTGTGACTGATTCAGATGAGTCCATGAAGATTCATGCTCAAGAGGAGCTCAACAAATAAACACTCCAGCACTTTCAGAAATATCCACACACACACACACACACACACACGACATTATGAACTTTAGTGACTACTTCAGTTTTCATGGAAAGACCTTCAGGACTCATGAAGCGTTCAGAGTGTCACATGACAGATGACAAACTGGAACAAATAAACCATTCACTTAACTTTCATCTCGGTTTGTTTTTTATTTTCAATTTTCATTCATTTAATTAGTCAAACCTAACATCAGTTCAAGGCTAAAGTTTGTTGTAGGACTTTAAACAAACATCAGAACATTTCACATTATGAACAGAAAAGATATTTGTGTTGCAATTAATGCAGTTTCAAAGAAAAAACAACAACAACAACAACAACTCACGTTTAATACTTTACATCAACTTGACATCCACTGGACTTCAGATAATTTTTCATAAATACATTATGCTAAGAACGTAATACCAAAATATTTCATTTGTATTTATTTTTTTATTGCAGATATTTTTAAAAGGGTGAAGAGAGCAATGCATGGCTTGAAACTGAGAATCACACAGGAGTCATAGCAGCAGGCAATGAGGTCGGATCAACCTCGGAGAAGAAGAATTACATACTGTACATGAAATTTTTCATTGCTTACTTCCAATGTGCAAACCCCACAACAGAGCGATGCTTTGTGCTGCTAGGTTCGGTCAGAAGAACTGGTCATGCATGAGACTTAGTGGGATAAATCCACCAGGATATCGACATAGTTGACAGGGAAGAAGCCAGAGTGCCCACTGACCGTTCCTTCATACCAGTTGTCGTCAATCTTGCTCGTTAAGGAGATGACGTCTCCTTCCTTGAAGGCCAGCTCACCCTCGTTTTCAGGGTTGAAATCATACAGCGCCCGACAGCAAGGCTGGTCCATCGGAGCTGAAACAGGACAAAAGAAGAGATGCTCACAGCAGAACAGGAAATGAAATCCTCCTCTGCAAGGATTTAACTCCATCACCGGTCACCTGGAGATCTGGACGGGGCGATGCTGCCGTTGTGATTCTCACTGAAGTCCACCGAGGTGCGAGGTTTGGGGACGTACTCTCTTCTCGGCTTACAAGACGTCTCTCTCATTCTGCAAAGATACATACATACATCATTTAAGATAAGTGAAACAAGGATGTGATAACAACTAATTGGCTGATGAATGTATACTCTAAATGAAAGATGAATTTATTCTCACAGAACACATGTAATAGAAGTCAGGAAATGCCCTTGTTCTGAGGAAGTCTAATGAAAAGCATGCTTTAGCCGAGTATTGTTCTGGTCTTGTCCTGAACTCTTTTAACTTCACACGTCTTAAAAACCTGACATTCTTTAATATGAATCAGCACTCAAGTACAGACATTCTCAGTTTGCATAAGCAGTAACATGATAGTGAAATGCACATAGTACATACTTTTAGCTTTTTAAGAATTGTATGCTTTAGTCAGAAGGGTGATCTGGCACAGACCTGTCCTCTAGTTTGCTGGAGAGCTGCTGGAGGATCTCTGCCGCCTGTCTGTGGTAGTTGACCTGAGCTTGGACCAGAGCTGAAAGCTGACTCACCTGTTCAATCTGCAGAAACACCGCTAGAACATCAACAACTAGCACACATGAACACAAGCTGATCGTAGATGTTCATATTTACAGCTAATGTGTGGAGTGCTGCAGGTTTAATCTGAAGATACTGGTGACAAAGACAGATCAAGTGCAGTGAAACTCTACGGAGGGATGAAATGGATGGAGAACAGCTGAGGGATCTTACATCGCTCTCCAGAAGGTTAAACATGCTCTGTTCGGCGATCTCCTTCGAGTCATCAAACTTCTCCAAGGCCTGCTTGAGCTCATCTTCTGTGACCTTTCCCTGCCTCTTCTTCTTATAGTCAAAGTCCAGCCGTCGTCCCTGCAGCTTCTTCAGGTGATGCTGTCACAACACACAGAACGTTTTTAACAGCCCCTCCGTCATCCAGCACTCAACACACGATCCTGAAACTGAAATGATCAGTGACGCCAACGGCTGCCCTCGAGTGGAAATAACCACAATGAATGCTAAGCCAAGACAGTGATCTCATTTAAACAGCATTCAGTGCCATCTCAGAGCATTTAGTGAAGACGACGGAAAAGGAACAGAACTGAATTTCCTCTAAACAGGTCACAAGAGCATGTTTTAGGAGGACTGGAGGGTAAACACTGTGTCTTGTCAAGTGCACTGGTTTCTGATTTCTTGTTTCTCACCTGGATTTCTTTCAAATCTTTATCATGCAAATTCTGCAGGGGATCGATAAAGTTTTGCTTGACCTCCATGTCCAGAGCATCTTTGACTTCAGCTAGCTCTCGCATGGCTTCTCCAGCATCGATCAGAGCCAGGCCTGCAAAACACAATACATCTCTATAACAGCTCTTTATTTTTAAGGGCAACTCATGTACTGAATGAAGCCACTTTAAGTTTATCCATATACTAATGCAAATCCAACATAAATCAAAAAGATCTGGCGTTACTCAAATTCTGTAGCGACCAGCAATCAGAGCCATTTCCTGCATACTACTTCTTCAAAACACTAAGTGCTGGTCAGTGTCTGAAAACTTCCAGTATGTTAACATCTGAATCCTTCTGCTGATTGGAGCATCATTTGACATTTGCATACGCTGCAACCAGTGTGTCACTTTGCACCAATCAGTGATGACATGATTTGCATATCCTGAAGCTTTGTCTCATGAGTTTATGAGTTCAAAATCCTTTTTTAATTGAATCTGATTACTCAAGCAATTAATGTAATTTAATTGTGTGCAGGCAAGCAACGTGCACAAAAGAATAAACCGCTATCATAAGTGTTTGCAATACAGACAGATGATTTGATTATAATGGGAGAAGGGGAGCATGCATGGGTTCATTTCTCTGTTTAAAGCTGCTCTCTCCGTGCAGGCTATAACTGATGCACTCGCTCTCACATCAGAGACGGCTTCATTTATTAGAAGCAGAAGCATTTAGATATATCATGCTTTGTTGTTCAAGCATCTACATTGTCAAAACAGTCTGGATTGTGGGTCATTGATAACCTTGCAATCATTTCAGCCAGCTGCATTAACCCTTGTGCATTGTTCAACTTCACTACTCTTTCTTTCGTTTCTTTTCTTCTTTCATTATGTTCGGGATGAAAACATCCATTCAATTAAACTGCTGTAAAAATGTTTTTGCATAAATCTATTAAACAACCTCAGTCCTGATCAGAACTACCAAATGTTTTTTAAAAAATCCAAGATTTTAACGCTTCAATTGCCAAGTTCATAAATTATGTCACTGATTTGGGGGAAAAACAATTTTATTTTCAATATAAAAGTAATTGTGGCTGGATTTTTTTTTACTTTTTATCACAGTCTTGGGCATGTCAAAGATTAGTAGCAACATTGGCTTTGATGCATTTTTAGTTTTTGTGCAGTATTAGATTACAATTTTTTCTCCCTCATTTATTGTTGGTGGCTGTTTTTGCCCCATCGACTTCTATTATAACGAGATTTTTTGATTGCACTGTAAACTAAGCAAGCATGAAGTCAAAAGAGCTTGCTGATAAATCGCAGATAAAGCAGATTATTTTGGAATCAGGTATGTTTATAGTGTTTTGTGTTGGAGAACAGCTCCGAGTCTGTGTCTTCGTACCAAAGCTGGACTCCTCGCTGAGTTCCCGGCCGAACTTCTGCATGGACTCGGCCAGGACGGCTTCGGTCTGCGTGTAGCCAGGGCCTTTATCTCCTCCACGGATTTTAGACATGGAGCTCATCATACTCATTTTGGCACGAGTTGCTAATAAACAAACAAATGAATGAGATATACTATTACTATTTTACTTGATTATACTATTAAAAATGTTATCATTCTTCACATTTACCTGGATTGGGCTGCAGGTACTCCGTCGTCTTGGTCATAACGTCCATCACTGCTCTTGTGGTGACGTCAACTTTCTGTGATACAGTAAAGATGGGAAGTGAAGAATAAATGTTAGGAAAGAATTAATCACTGCACATGTTTCCTCACAGACCCCAGTAGCTCCCATTCCTTCTCTCATCCATCCGTCCCACTGTTTTAACTATCGTTATAAATACACACTCAATATATTCTCACTTAATTGGGTGATGCTAAACTAGAATTATATTTCTTCAGATGATCTTTCAAAAGCACAAACTTATAATAAATATCTAATATCTCTCTTGCTGCAGGAAACTTACCTTTTCCATTTCCAAAAAGTCTTCATTTAATTTGGTTCCCTCTGCCCCTCCGACCTTCTCACTAACTTTCTGCAAAATAAGACAAAGCAGTTTTATGGGCTTTTTTTCCCCTTTCAAATTAATTTACTTCCGTCTATAGATTAAAAACTCCTGTTCTGTAAAACCTACACAAACATCCCAACTGGACCACAGATGTAACCCAAACACAGCTTTAACTTGTATACACTGATGCAATATACTGCATTTAATAAATAATCATATTAAGATGGAGCTGAAGTCTGCAGTCTCTCATTCAGGTCACTGTAGATTATTTATTCATAAGAAATCCTTTTTATTATTTGGAGTGTTTCTCAAACCTTCCTCTGGAGTATCCTTACACACATTTGGGATGATTCCCTCACCTGACGCACCCATTTCAGGCTTTAAAGTCTCTGCTAGTGAGCTGATGAGTTGAATTAGGGAGCCATACAAAATGTGTAGATTGTAGGGTTGGGAAACACTGTTCTATCGGTAGGGAAACCTTGGCATGAACACACCTTGGGACACAAATCAACAAGGGGAAAAAGCAGTCATGTTGGTCAGAAGTAGCTCCCTGAATGGGTGAAATGGCCAATACAGTATATGAGCAAAAAGAAAGTTATGTTTTGTAACAAGTCGACCGATATCGGCACCGATATTAAGCTCTTTTATGGTTATTTAGAAGCATTTAAAGAAAGTTTTTGTCAGAGCCCTTGTTATTCATCCTTTATATATATATATTGGTTGATAATATCGGTTATCGGTCTAATCGATCTGTAATAATCAATATCGGCCCTGAAGCCACATATCGGTCGAACCCTAGTAACAGCACTCAGTAGTGAATCAAATACTCATCTGAATTTGAAACTCGAACATTTCAAAAAACATGAGCACAAGTCCAAGTCTGAAATCCTTTCTGGATTTAATAGGACAATTCATTTTATATAAACATACTTTATTATTTTAAGACTTTAATACAATGCATTATTCTTTCTACTGAAAAATTAGTTAGACTCAAATCTCTGTCTCTGCAATAAAATATGATCTTTTAAGGCAGAAAAGAAGAATTCTACTGGCACAATAGACAAGCACTAAGAAGGTTGCACTGCTTCTTGCCATAAATACAGTGCAGAACAAGATCAGGTGTGTAACTAATGTATGAAAAACACACATCTACAGGTGCATCTAAATAAATTAGTGTCGTGGAAAAGGTCTTTATTTCAGTAATTCAACTCAAATTGTCGAACTCATATTAAATAAATTCAATGCACATGGACTGAAGTAGTTTAAGTCTTTGGTTCTTTTAATTGTGATGATTTTGGCTCACATTTAACAAAAACTCTAGTAACACGATACACACGTTTCACAATTTGAGTTGAATTACTGAAATAAATGAACTTTTCCACGATATTCTAATTTATTGAGATGCACCTGTATATCTAACAGTGCTTCAGTCCAGAGCATTACACATCCAGTCATTTTCTTTCTGAAGCCTTGCTCTTCTACAAACACATTAAGTCAAATAAAAGTCTGCCAAAGGCTCATCTGTGCCACAGGCTTTACTCTCGCTCGAGACTGAGCTGTCACCGTGTTAAGAAGATCTGAGGGCAAAGACACTAAAGAGCTCATGGGACAGGAAGAAGATGTCTGCCAAGGAGCAGGGTTAAGAAAAACTCAAAATTTAGTAGAGAGGATCAATGAGGAGTCTCTTCAACCCCAATGAGATACTACACATCTCACTGCAATCTGAACACTTAAGACATAGTACTTCATAGAATCAGGATGTAATGGTAATGAGAAACGCCTGAAGGGTCGGGGAAATCAGAGACTGAGTCAATATGAGCGATGAATGAGAGGAAGTAGTTCCAGAGTCATGTACGAAGGACAAAAGTTAAAGTAGGTGCATTGAGCTGGGTTTTGAAATGCTTTTATTGACTGACGTGTGTAATATAAATGCTCACGATGAATGTGGATATAAAGTAGATTAACAGTTACATGAACCGGTTTACAGTGCACAGCTCGCATTAAAATGACATCAACAACAGCATAACAATATTAATTACACATGAAGTGAATGAAATATTACGCAATTAACGAACAGTTCACTTTAACTACAAACAACTTAAATCAGATTGATTTCGAAACGAACGTCACTCTAATATAAAAGATGATCGTTCATTTGGGTGAACCTGGCGATTAATATCCCGGTGTAGATCTGACAGTTCAATAATGAATGAATGAATTCAATTCAGTGAGGGGTTTAATCTCTGATGATCCGCAGCATTTCATTAAAACGACATGAGCTCAAATCAAGATACAGTTTCATGACAGAACTAAACCAGTCTTGTTTTTAAGATGATTCCTGGCCTACATCTCCCAATTCATCATTAATCTTTGTCTGGGGTTAAAGGAGTGCAAATGAACATTGGTTAAGGAAATAAAATGCAGTCTTTGTTTTAATTCAAAGGTTATTTGATAAAGGTTGATTATCAAGTAGAAATACAGAAATGCTCCTACAGCTGTACGGTACACTACGTCTGAATCAACCTGAACAATCTTATTCCAGAAAGTTCTAATGTGCTGGGAGTTATTAAATAACATATGTTCCAGCATCTATGTTCAATTATTAATAAACTTTATTTAGCAGCTTAAACTTTATGGATGACTTTGCACAGTAAAAAAGGCTCAAGGGAAAGAGCAAAAACGAGCAATAAACCCTGCTTCACAGTATTAAACAGAACAATAGTGTGTCAATAATCCATATTTCCAGCTAATCATCCAGTTCAGCTCTCTTCAACAGTGTCTGTGCAGTCAGTCAAGCGTCTCCAACTAAACAAAGACAAAGGAACCAAAACTCCATCGGTGACAGAAATGGAGAAAAGAAGAGAGATGCACATCTACATATATACATGTATAAGCTCAAAGGGTTAAATCAAGGCTTGCTAAAGGTATCAGATCAACCTTGTTACCTGAAAGGAAGAGTTGTGCTACTGACTAGATGTACATCAGTCACATGAAACCCAATGTGACAGCAGCACACGGAGAAGAGAAGAGAACCCCCCCCCCCCAGGCCTCCTGGATTACAGCCGCCGAAGATTAACCGCTTATAAATAGAAGAGAGAGCTGGACGAATGAAGGAGGTTAGGGGAGGATGTGCTGCCTTGATTTGTGACTGACAGCAGGACAGAGAGGGATGAACATCCCTTGGGCTCCTATCATTGTGTGTGTGTGTGTGTGTGTGTGTGTGATTAAGAGCAGCTGAGAAAGCTCATGCATAAAGATGGCTAGAGGAGACATGTGCCTATCCCTGATCAGACCTGTTTCCTTTGTAAAGTGTGAGGAACAAATATCAAAACATTACATTAATGACTAATGTATTAGTCCATAGGTCTCCATCAAGACAACAGAGAAAGGGGAGCCAGATTTTGTAAAACTGTTCATATTCTAATAATCTGATTCGTTCCCAATGTAAAGCAAAAATCATCTCTCCAATCCATATATTGACAGTAGAGCCTCTTTTCCTTCCAGAACAACCGTATTCACTTCTTAACTGTAATTAAACTGTGTGCAAGCTCCTGATAATGGATGCATTCAGAGACTGGTCTGAGGAGTCTTCAGTAATACTTACACGAACGCTTGAAAGACTCAAGAAAATGACAACTTCTCTTGGCTTTTTTACGAGCTTGCATTTATTCATTTATTCACTTTAGAGTTGTTTTTGCAAAGAGACACAAAGGCGGCTCATAAAAGTCAATTTCAGTCTTTTTTGGTGTTACATTATTTTTGTTGTTGTTGTTGTTAATAAAATCCAATAATGGACCACGACCACAAACAACAAAAACAAGAGGACTGCCACAATAATATTCATATGAATTAAAGCACTTTCAAACTAACAAATGATCAACAACATCCACAAGAGCTTTCCTTCTCTTCCCTTGGACTTTCTGCCAATCTGGAGATCAAGTCCTGAAGTTCAAGTTCAGCTGTTGAACACTAGAAAAACATGCTTTGAGCAGAAACCCCTGCTGCCTTCACATCTGTCCACGCAGGGACGCTCAGAAACACGGCACAGCTCACCTGTTTCATCGTCGTTAGACATCAGGAATACTGATAGAGATATATCAGCAATGATGGTGAACATAATTCTGATGCTGATGCATACAGATGCTGCCAACAGACTAATGCTATACTTCACAGAATTCTACTTTACAGTAGTTTTGAATCCTATAGCATTGTTTAATATTGTTGAATGTCAGGCAGCTTTACAACTCAACTCACAATCTTATATCTGCAGCGGAGGCAGTGGTTTCAACCTTCTTCCTGGATCCTTTAGAGTGTTTTAATGAATCAAACACTTGATTTAGTTCATCATGAACAGGTTTGAGTAGAGGGATGCTGAGCAGTGCTTCCAACAGATGCTACAGCGCTTTTAATTATTTCCTGCGCAAACACTCAGCATTCAGTGTTCATTTCTGTATTAATGCAAAGTGAAGCTTCAGGCGAGGACACTAGATGGACATAACAGAGCTGAGAGCACACTTAACCAGCGATCAAATCTGCTGTTATGCTCTCATAATTGAAAATAAAAAATAATAATAATTACACACATAGGCTATATATATATACATATGAAAATCCTTTATGATGAAGTCTAAACAGGACATTAGGCCCAATATGCAAGGCACTGATTTGATATATTTTAAAGATGTATTGCAATAATTGGAGCATATTTAAATAGAACTATGAAACTAAGTGGCACTGCATCCTAGGACTCTGGAGCCTGAGTGGTGCTGAGAGCATCATGGATCTGAAGTGTCACAGGATCTGCTTTAGAGGACATCCAGGTCAGATTAAGGATACGAGCTATTATTATATAACAACACGAATAAATATTCATGTTCACTCGATTTCATTCCATCGGTGCTAATAAAAAGCTCAATGCATTCACTGTAACCCCGAGAGAGATGTCGTGAGCAGCAGGCTGTGAGCAGAAGAACACGGTGTTCATGCTGAAGATGCGCAGGACTCACTGCAGCAAACCCGTGTGACGCTGTCGCTTCTTACCTGAGTGGCTTTGTGGAACTGCTTCTTCAGTCCCGCGACAGACATGGTTCCGAGCGGACTCTGTCCTAACGCCTGGCCGTGATGGAGGAGCTGGGGACCCGAGCAGAGCAGAGATAAACGCGTGTACGCTGCGGGGAATCACCGCGCGTTTAGGCTGATTACAGCAGATGATGATGACGCGCTGCTGACGTCACGCCCCTCCACAGATTACAGCAGCAAAGCCCCTCCAGACCAGGGTAGAGGAGAATCTCTCTCTCTCTCTCTCTCTCTCTCTCTCTCTCTCTCTCTCTCAGTCAGACGTTAGGGATCAGACTGATATTTAATGTTTTTTTTTTTTACAGGAGTTTCTTCTGCTCACCAAGCCTGCATTTATTTGTTCAGTAATACAGCAAAACAGTAATATTGTGAAAATTTTTACTATTTAAAATAACCGCCTTCAATTTTTGACTTCTCCTTACTTTTATATTCTAGACATCCATCAATTAGTGATGACCCCCCCCCGAAAAAAAACCAAAAAAAAGAACACTGGAGCTGGTGTAAACAACAAGAGCCGGTGGTGCCGTGACTGTGGCTCCTTTGGGCCCCTGGTAATCAGTACTGGTTTTACCCCCAGTCCGACGCCCTGGTCACGAGCCACTGACGGTGTTCAGTAGCAGCAGTGTGGTGTGTGAGGTCAGCAGCTGAACAGTTCTGTGTTCAAACACACGCTATAGGCTTAAGCTTGCCGCAAAGCACCGGCAAAAATAAATACAATAAATATGACAGGGGCAAATAGTAAGGAGATAGCTTATTAATGAGTCTGTGCATCAAGCATGAAGTTGTCGATCCTGACTCATCATCTCCTCATTAGACGCAGTTACGAATGATTACTCTTATCTTTATGAGCAAAAATGACTGCGTTTCCACTAAAAAAAAAAAAAAAAAAAAACTTTTGTACAACGGCGTTATAGTGCCACAATGAAAGAAAATCTAAGATTAAGAGATTAAAGTATTTTGACTTTATTCTCGCAATATTTCGACTTTATAAAGAGAATAAAGAATAAGTCGAAATATTACAAGAATAAAGTCGAAATACTTTGAGAATAAAGTCCACATATTTTGAGAATAAAGTCGTAAAACTATGAGAATAAAATTGAAATAATACAAGAATAAAGTCGTAAAATTACCAGAATAAAATCGAAATAATACAAGAATAAAAACTTAGAACTACGAGAATAAATTCAAAATATTACAAGAATAAAGTCTTAAAATGACAAGAATAAAGTCGAAATATTACAAGAATAAAGTCGTAAGACTACGAGAACAGTCAAAATATTACAAGAGAATAAAGACATAAAACAAGAATAAAGTCGAAATATTACAAGAATAAAGTCGTAAAACTACAAGAACAAAGTCAAAATATTACAAGAATAAAGTTAAAATACTTCGAGAATAAAGTAAAAATACTACGAGAATAAAGTTGAAATATTACAAGAATAAAGTCAAAATATTACAAGAATAAAGTCAAAATACTTCGAGAATAAAGTAAAAAAACTACGAGCACAAAGTCGAAATATTACAAGAATAAAGTCAAAATACTTCGAGAATAAAGTAAAAATGCTTCGAGAATAAAGTCAAAATACTTCGAGAATAAAGTCAAAATACTTCAAGAATAAAGTCAAAATACTTCGAGAATAAAGTCAAAATACTTCAAGAATAAAGTCCACATATTTCGAGAATAAAGTCATAAAACTACGAGAATAAAGTCGAAATATTATGTTCAAGATCAGTTTTATAGTGAAACACAAATTATGTGTCTTATAACAATGTTTTTTCAAACTCTTTAATGATCAGATCGCTGTATTTATGAGAAACAATTCATGAAATTAAACTGTTTTCTTTGTGAAAATTGCATAGACTTTGTGAAATTTATTCTTGTAATATTTCGACTGTATTTTCGTAATATTTCGACTTTATTCTAGAAACATATTGACTTTAATCTTGTATTTTGAAATTTTTCCGTTTTTTTTTTTTTGTGAGGATCAGTTATAATTATTTTTCTTCTGGTCTGTTTGTCTCAATACTTTTCAAACACATGTCTTCACTGCCACCAAGTCTCTCTCAGTGTCTATATTAGTGTAAAGGTTTTCTATATCCTCCCTATCTTTTACCGTCTGTACAAAGTGATGCGTGTCTTTTAAACAGCATGCTTTATAGAAGGCAGATTCAAACAAATGTCAATCCTCTTAGCTAATCTGAGAAAGGCCATCATGCCTGATCTTTAAGTAGCCTACAAACCCGATTCCAAAAAAGTTGGGACGCTGTAAAAATTTCTGAATAAAAACAGAATGCAATGATGTGGAAGTTTCAATACTTTATTCAGAATACAACATAGATGACATATCAAATGTTTAAACTGCGAAAATGTATAATTTTAAGAGAAAATCAAGTTGATTTTAAATTTTATGGCATCGACACATCTTAAGAAAGTTTGGACAGGGCCATGTTTACCGCTGTGTGGCATCTCCTCTTCTTCTCTTTTTCTAACAGTCTGCAAACGTCTGGGGACTGAGGAGACAAGCTGCTCAAGTTTAGGAATAGGAATGTTGTCCCATTCTTGTCTAATACAGGCTTCTAGTTGCTCAACTGTCTTAGGTCTTCTTTGTCACATCTTCCTCTTTAAGATGCACCAAATGTTTTCTCTGGGTGAAAGATCTGGACTGCAGGCTGGTCATTTCAGTACCCGGATCCTTCTTCTACACAGCCATGATGTTGTAATTGATGCAGTATGTGCTCTGGCATTGTCATGATGGAAAATACAAGGTCTTCCCTGAAAGAGACGACGTCTGGATGAGAGCATATGTTGTTCTAGAACTTGGATATATCTTTCAGCATTGATGGAGCTCATCTTTCCAGATGTGTGAGCTGCCCATGCCACACACACTCATGCAACACCATACCATCAGAGATACAGGCTTCTGAACTGAGCGCTGATAACAACTTGGGTTGTCCTTGTCCTCTTTAGTCCAGATGACACGACGTCCCAGTTTTCCAAAAAGAACTTCAAATTTTGATTCGTCTGAACACAGAACAGTTTTCCACTTTGCCACAGTCCATTTTAAATGAGTCTTGTCCCAGAGAAAACACCTGCACTTCTGGATCATGTTTAAATACGGCTTATTTTTTGACCTGTAGAGTTTTAGCTGGTAACGGTGAATGGCACGGTGGATTGTGTTCACTGACAGTGTTTTCTGGAAGTATTCCTGAGCCCATGTTGTGATTTCCATTACAGTATCATTCCTGTATGTGATGCAGTGCTGTCTAAGAGCTGAAGATCACGGGCATCCAGTGTGGTTTTCCGGCCTTGACCAGAATTGAGATTGTTCCAGATTCTCTGAATCTTTGGATGATATTATGCACTGTAGAAGATGATAACTTCAAATTCTTTGCAATTTTTCTCTGAGAAACACCTTTCTGATTTTGCTCCACTATTTATCGCTGCAGCATTGGGGGAATTGGTGATCCTCTGCCCATCTTGACTTCTGATAGACACTGTCACTCTGAGAGGCTCTTTTTAGACCCAATCATGTTCACAATTGACCTAATAAGTAAGAAATTGTTCCTTCAGCTGTTCCTTATATGTAAATTTAACTTTTCCGGCCTCTTATTGCTACCTGTCCCAACTTTTTTGGAATGTGTAGCTCTCATGAAATCCAAAATGAACCAATATTTGTCATGGCATTTAAAAATTTCTCACTTTCAACATTTGATATGTTATCTATATTCTATTGTGAATAAAATATAAGTTTCGGAGATTTGTAAATTATTCCATTCCTGTTTTACTCACAATTTGTACAGTATCTCAACTGTTTTGGAATCAAATAATAATAATAATGATGTGCAGATTGTCCTGTTTTAGGCTTTCTGTGTCTGAGTGAGAACATAATTAATATAATTTGAAAGATAATGTTGCTGAATGCAATTTGTACCAAAGCAATGCTAAACAATCCACAGTTTATCCACAGAGCCTGCAACATACATTTATCATTCAGCTTTGTGCTTTTCAATATATGACATATTATAACTGAGTTTTATAATATATATATATATATATACACACACACACACGGATGTATTATATAATACACATGTACATTACACAGAAGTATCAGACCTCAAACTTTCTGAGTGAGTCTGGTGTGTTTTATGTCTCACAGGATGTTGAGATCAGAGAAAGCTCAGCTGATCCAAGCTTTGACTACAGCTCCATCTGGTGAGAAAATACTGTCAGTGCATTTCCAGAACAACATCACAACGAAGAACAGATGAGATCCGAGATACATAAACACACAGAAATGGTATGTACAGGTGTGCTACAGATGCAATAGAATAAGATGTAGAGATGGAATGAGATGGGTGATATCAAATCAATATTGCACATACTTTAATTGCACAATGGGGAGAGCATGTTCAGCTCCAGGCTGTTAAGAAGAGTGTTTTTTTCTTAACATTATTCTTTATTGATAGACCTTAGATAAAATAGATGGCATATTTAATTTTGCATGAAAATGTAAAGTGATTAAGTGACATATAATCTGCTCAGACTTTTGTTCACCTTGGTACTGACTGATCAGCAAAAGAAACAATACAAATATATTTTCTAAAAAGAAAATTGTATACATAAAATGTACATATGTGATACTAATTCAGCTGTACATTAAATAACAAAATAAGTTGAAATAAAAAAATGAGAAAAAAAACAGAAAATAACTTCTAGTAATCCCTATTGAAAATAAATGTACTGAAATGTATTTGAAATACATTTATTACATGCTAAGTACACTACAAATACATTTACCTATTTATGTATTTTTAGTATACTAAACTGATATACTTAAAGCCTGCTAAATTGGAATAACTAAATATCTTGCACTTAAAGGCCAACATAAAGATCATACGATCCTCATCAATAGTGACATTAAAACACATTTCATGCTTAATATTTAGAAATTTGCATTATGCACAAGCAGTACTCCAAATAAAGTTTAATTATAAGATTTATATCAGTAAGTCTCCAGCGATGCATCAGTAAATATCTTAATAGATGAATATAGGGATATCATTATCATTCGTTCAGTCGAATGCATAATATAAATAGATTATACTGCTTTCCTGTTTGACACCGTGGAGCTGCTTTGACACAATCTGTATTATATAATATATATTATAAAAAGCACTGTAGAAATAAAGCAAGACTGTGTTTTATGTGTCATAACCAGCCTCACGGAGATGAGTGTGTCATGAAATCACTGTAATAACCAGCTCTATAGAGTTAACCGTACGCAGAAAATAAAGAAGACTATTTCAAGCGACTCTCGAGCTGAAAGCTACACTCCTGACTTTACTCTCGAAGCTCAGCGAGGTGTGTTGTCTCACACATTAATTGAGGGAATAGATGTATTCCTGTCACCCAGATGCACTTCAAACGGATGAATGTGAACATGTTTAGCCTCACTTGTCAGATTTGACCTCTCAGTGATTTGGTCCGAGCACTGATTGGGGTTTGACCTGTGATGGAGCTGTTCCTGTAATGCTGCAGGAGACCTCAGTGCTCTCCGTTATTGATTTCACAGAAGCGGAGGGGAGGAGGTTCATCATCATCATCTCTCCCAACAGCCCCTGTGGCACCCAGAGACCCGCCGAGACCATCAAAGACAAGAAGAGGAGAGATTAGGGGTGTAAGAAAGAAAGAGAAAACTCTTTGAGCGAATGAATGTTTAAGAGGAGGATGAAATGATAAGAGGAACAAAGGCACGGAGGAAAGGGAAAATCCTAGCATTTAGAAGTCCTGATGCGTCTGTCCCCGAAGGTGCATTTCTTAACGAGACATGGTTTCCCATTCATTCTTCACTCTTTTAAAACACCACTCTAAAGTTTCAATTGCATGAGCTTGAATGTTTCTTCATGTTCGGTGGGTGGCTGAGGAAGGCCATGTTAATTAAACCTCAGGGAGTTCTGTGCATTTGAACGTCACAGACATTGCAAACATGTTGACTATGCAGTACACATTAACGCAGGAGACGTCAAGTTGCTGCTAATTTGCGCACGCCAGACCTCTCTGCAGTTTTCCCAGCTGTAAGTTATTAATGTTTGTCATTAGACACATTATGCTCGAGGACGGTGACTAGAAACCAGCACATTTATATGGGACAAATATTTACAATAGCATGCTCTGGAGTGCTCGAAGAAGAAAGGATCCCAACTGCATTAACGAATGGTAATTAACCACGGGGGTCTTCCTGATCCGGGGGGGCAGATAAATTGGTCCCTGAGATGCTCGGGACAGTCTTGAGCTAATCCTTCATTACAAAAAGATAAATGCAAACGACATCATTAGCATAAACCTGATAAAACTGCAGTCGGATTCTTACGGTTCATTTTGAACGGATGGCTTTACAAGGTTTCTGACTGAATGCAAAGAAGGAAAGAGCGAAAAACAATGGAGAAAGTCAAATCGTATTTTAACTAAATATAAGAATGGTTTGTTTGTTTTTTTCTCTTTTACGAGGCATCCAGGTTTTAAATCATTCAAAACAGACACAGGAATGTGTCTTAAGATTTATGATATGGTATATGTTCAATATTCAATTTCATATTGGATTGCATGTCATTATTTCTGCAACTGAAATGTATGTATTGATGCTATCATAAAACCGTACTGTATATACAGTGTAGATATATTACATGTTATCTGCATCTACTTGCATGCAACCAGAAAATGCAGTGTTCAAATGTGAATTGCATGGCATTATTAGAAAAATGGTCTGGTCTCTGTTATGGTGATAGATATATTTGCATACAAGCAAGTGAATGCAAGCACCGTTCAGCGTTTTAGTTCTTCATGAAGCGCTTTCTCATGAAATCTCCTAATTGAGAAATTATAATGCTTGGTGCATACAATACTCAGTCAGCCAAACAAAACTATAGTGTATATTATTATAAATATTATTTGCGTAATTGGGAAACATTTCTTTTTAGCTTTAAAAATACTTGCTATTTCTTTCTGTTGTAGACAATCAAACAAGAAGAAAAAAACTCAAACAAATAATCCCACCATAGAAGATCCCATTGAGCATTCACAAAAGAAAGAGACATGCAAGTTCAGTTTTTAATCTTTTATTTCTCTGTGTTGATTATCCAGCTTACACTGACATGCTAATGTGTCTTAAATATTCTTCATGTGCAAGTCAGGTCAAAACATCAAGTGCACGATAATTTACATTCAACTAAAACGCTAGATCAAATCAAGAAAGAATAATCTCCCCAACAGCTGGAGACGGGGGCCTCTGCTGCCATGCGGCTTTACGGCCAACACACATCAGTATTACAGTCTCTCGCTCCCTTTCTGTCTCTTTTTCTCCTCTGGTCAGCCGTTTTCGCTGACTGCAGCTGTAAGCGAAGCCAGTTCCTCTGTCAGCACTTTGCCCTCCTTCATCTTCTCCAGCATGGCGTCCATCAGCAGGCCTGCAGAGAGAGAGAGGGAGAGAGGGAGAGAGAGAGAGAGAGAGAGACAGATAGAGAGAGGGAGAGGGAGAGAGAGAGAGAGAGGGAGAGAGAGAGAGAGAGAGAGAGGGAGAGAGAGAGAGAGAGAGAGAGAGAGAGAGAGACAGAGAGAGAGAGAGAGAGAGACAGATAGAGAGAGAGAGGGAGAGAGAGAGAGAGAGAGAGAGAGAGGGAGAGAGAGAGAGAGGAAAGAAAAGAAAAGCTGTCAAAAGAAGAGAGAGGTTTTTTTCCCCTCCGACAGCTTCTCAGGGGTGTCTTCGGCTTTGATGACGACTCTAACCTGTGATGAAACTCAAGACTTCACTCTGATTAATTATGACATGGAACAAATTCAAGGATCAGGTCATGAAGGCTTCACTTCAGTCTCCAGAAGAAAGTGCAGCTGAACACATCTCCTCTACTGCTGAATGAGATTGTTTTGAGGTTTGATTTGCTGCCACCGCTCCTAGCAGTGAGAGGTGTGTGTGTGTGTGTGTGTGTGTGTGTGTGTGTGAGTGTTATTTAAATGGGGAGTCATCTCATTTATCACCAGTAAAATTTGGAGTGCCACAAGGATCCGTCCTAGGTCCCCTTCTTTTTTCAATATACATGTTGCCCCTTGGAAATATTATTAGAAAATACAGGATTAGCTTCCACTGTTATGCTGACGATACTCAGCTATATATCTCAACGAGACCAGATGAAACTTCTCAATTATCTAAGCTAACAGAGTGTGTTAAAAATGTAAAAGATTGGATGACAAATAAGACAGAGATATTACTTATT
Source organism: Carassius gibelio (assembly GCF_023724105.1). Taxonomy (NCBI): domain Eukaryota; kingdom Metazoa; phylum Chordata; class Actinopteri; order Cypriniformes; family Cyprinidae; genus Carassius; species Carassius gibelio. Next base: position 2,286,333 of record NC_068371.1, on the reverse strand, counting down.
TGACCAAAAAACTCTACACAGAATCTTGTGGATTACAATCTGCAACTAGACGGATGTACTGTTACTTCCTCTACAGTCAGAAATCTGGGTGTTATATTAGACAGCAATTTGTCTTTTGAAAATCATATTTCCCATGTTACAAAAACTGCATTCTTCCATCTTAGAAACATTGCCAAGCTACGAAACGTTATCTGTTTCTGATGCAGAAAAGCTAGTTCATGCATTCATGACCTCTAGACTGGACTATTGTAATGCACTTCTAGGTGGTTGTCCTGCTTCTTCAATAAACAAGCTACAGGTCGTCCAAAATACAGCAGCTAGAGTCCTTATGAGGTCAAGAAAATATGATCATATTACCCCAATTTTACAGTCTCTGCACTGGCTACCTATTAAGTTCCGTATCAGTTACAAATTATCATTACTTACCTATAAGGCCCTAAATGGTTTAGCTCCAGCGTACCTAACTAGCCTTCTACCACGCTACAACCCATCACGCTCCCTAAGGTCACAAAACACTGGACTTTTGGTCGTTCCTAGGATAGCAAAGTCCACTAAAGGAGGTAGAGCTTTTTCACATTTGGCTCCCAAACTCTGGAATAGCCTTCCTGATAATGTTCGGGGTTCAGACACACTCTCTCTGTTTAAATCTAGATTAAAAACACATCTCTTTCGCCAAGCATTCGAATAATGTTTCTCTTAAATTATGAGTGTAGTTGCATCTGATCAAATGTGCATTCTTATTCATTAGCTTAGGTTAAACTAATTAATTTTACTTTGTTGGAAAAGCAGCTATGCTAATGATGTCTCTATGTGTTTCTCTGTTTCTGCTGGATCTTCATCCCGTGGTAACTAGGATTTACACAAGCTCCAGTCTGGATCCAGAACACCTGAGAAGAGATGATGCTGACCCTCAGAGGACCCCAGATGATGCTGACCCTGAATCAACAACAGAACTAACTAATATTGCTACATGTGTGACTGCATCATATAATAATTGCTGTTAAAAATGTTCATCATCTGGCTGACTACGTCTTGTATTAACTTTTTCTGAAAAATCCTGTCATATGTGCACAAACTGACAGTCACCACTGATAAGCTACTACTAAATATTGTAGAAACGTAATTTTCTGTAAAGTAGCTTTGTAATGATTTGTATTGTGAAAAGCACTATACAAATAAACTGAATTCAATTGAATTGAGTGAGTGTGTATGTTTGTCTGTATGTGTGTGGGTGTGTGTGAGAGAGCGTGTGTGTGAGTGTGAGAGTGGGTGTGTGTGAGTGAGTGTGTGTGTTTGCGTGTGTGTGAGTGTGAGAGTGGGTGTGTGTGTGTGAGTGAGTGTGTGTGTTTGTGTGTGTGTGTGTGTGTGTGTGAGTGTGTGTGTGTGCTTGAGCTCTAACCTATACTCTGACTCTGCTTTCTTCTTCCCCCCAAAACCTTCTCAAGGACTCGGTGGTAATTAGCATCGGGGATCAAAGGCCTGCATCATCCATAAATATTGAATTAAACTTTTCTAAAAGACACACACAGTAACATGCATTTTTTATACTCTTCATTGAGCGACTTTGCACAGAAAAAGAAACGTTCTTAACTCCAGCAGAATCCAGCGTATCAGACCCAAAAGAGAGGCGAGTGAGAGATGCATGACAGATGAAGAGGGAGCCAGCGTGTGTCTCATTAGAGAGAGAGGGAGCAGAGCTTTCCCGCGGGGCAGGTAGACTGGAGCAGAAGCTGCTCTCTGTGCTGCTGACTTCATCAAAAGCCAGCTTGAGCTGCGCTAAACTTGAAATGGCTGCAGGGGTTACGGCAAAGGAATGTAATATTATTTAATTACTCTTAAGAAATGTACCATTTTATTGCACAACACAGAAACGCTGCAGCATCTGATGGCACACTAGGCTGTGAGGCCTGGGTCACATCTCAAATGGCCCGCGGGGACGGAGACTGCGTCATTATCATGTAACAGCTGCTTTAGCAGGTAATCTCCTCCCTCTGGACAGCCCCGCTGCGCTGCTCACTATTCAGCAAAGCTCTCTTTTGGGCTGCGTTTTCATTAACACACCTAGGAGTTGATTCGGAATCGACTGGTCTGGCCCGAGGAGAAGTGAGGAGGAAAAAAAAAACACCTGCAACAATATGAAGGTGTTTTAAAGTCCAATTAAGTGACGCTGGTTTCATAGAGTGTGAAGGAGCCCGGGGCGAAGCTACAGGCCCAGTCACAATACACTCTGAGCTTCAGCCCACTGACACACACACACGGACACACACATGGACACACACACACGGACACACACATGGACACACACACACACACACACACACACACTGATACATACATGGACACACACACACATGGACACACACATGTACACACACACACTGACACACACACACACACACACACACACACACACACTGATACACAAATACACTGACACACACATGGACACACACACACACACACACACACACACACACACTGATACACAAATACACTGACACACACATGGACACACACACACACACACACTGATACACACATGGACATACACACACTGACACACACACGGACACACACACACACACTGATACACACATGGACACACACATGTACACACACACACTGACACACACACACACACACACACACACACACACTGATACACAAATACACTGACACACACATGGACACACACACACACACACACACACACACTGATACACAAATACACTGACACACACATGGACACACACACACACACACACTGATACACACATGGACATACACACACTGACACACACACGGACACACACACACACACTGATACACACATGGACACACACACGGACACTCTCTAAACAGATTGATCAGGATGATCAATTGATCTTTTGTTAGCGTTCTTAAAAGGTGTCATATGATGTTGTTAAAAAGAACATTATTTGGTGTATTTGGAGTAATGAAATGTGTTTATTTGGTTTAAGGTTAAAAAAATCACATTATTTCCCACATAATGTACATGTTTCTCCTCTATGCCCCGCCTTCTGAAATGCATCCATTTTTACAAAGCTCATCTTTCTGAAATGCGAGGTATTCTCTGATTGGCCTTCATGATCTTCTTCATGCACCAAGAGCTTGTAACACTCCACACAGAAAGGAAACATTGAAATTGCATCATATGACTTCTTTAAGAGTAGTTTTTGTGAGGCGCAAACCAGGAGTAGATTTATGTAAAATCTGCTGAATATTTCTGGAATCAAATACCTGTTTCTCCTCCGAAGAAAAATCCCCAAATCTGTTGGTTTCTGGTGACACTTCCATACTACTGGATGAAGTCTTCCTCATCTAGGCCACCATGGAGTGCGGATGAAAAAGCAACAACAACATGGCGCTCTGTGATCACAGAATAATATAAAGCTTTCTGATCTTTGATCTTCACAAAATTAATTTGAAATCAAAATTATTGAACGTGGGAATTACAAAAAAAACAACAACCAACCAAAACATCCAAGACCTACTAAAGTCTGCATTTGATTAGAAGATAATGAATGTGTCACATGTGGGAAAACAAGAGATCAGGTAAGAAAATCAAGCGTAGCACCAATCTATTCTTCTGTGCCAGTAATTACCCAGCCTGCATCGCCTCTCTTCCCATTCTCCCTTCCAATCCACCGGAGGCCCATATGAAAGGGAATTGGACACTTGGGGCAAAAGATACTTGTAATTAAAACTCCTTTTTTAAATGTTGTTTCTTACATCGTCAGGTCTATACAACCTGAGCCGGTAGATCTGACCTAAATACAGTGTAGAATAAACACGGAGTCTTTGTTCCCCCTCTCTCTCTCATTAGGAACTGATGGAGGGGCGGGAGCTGAACCAGGATCAAACAATAGCGCTCCGCAGACGAAGCTGTCACATCAGGTTCAGCGGGGCTCGATGAACACATGTGGAGTGACGGTCATCAGCGGTCAGTGAAGAACCAGAGGCTCCCGGTCAAATATCTCCAGTTTAAAGGCTGTTAGATCTGTGCTCTTTGTGTTTCTGTTTCTTGACTCTAAAAACAGCATGTGGTTTAACCGTAAAATAAAAATCATTTTCAGATATGAATGTACGCGTCTTTCTTTATTTATTTACAAATATCATAATTCATGCATATACATTTTTTTGGGGGGGCAAGTCAGCCTACTATATTTTACACCTGCACAACGTGATTTTTTAAAATTTTCTAATAATTATAATTTAGCTTTCTATTAATTAGGTTTCTCACTTCATTATGATATAAGGATAATTGTATCACACTGATGTGTATTTTCTTCTGTCATGTTGTTATTGTTTACTAATTTAGAATTACAGCAAAAAAACTATTAAAATTGTTCTCAGTAACTGAATGTAAATATTAGATGAATATAATTCAATTAAAGCTGTACAGAAATATAAAAACAAAATCTAAAATTACAAGAGCACATGACATGAAATTATCAAAATTATACAAAAAAGGTATTCAACATAGTGATCTTTACTTAAGTAGTATATAAATACTAAATTAACACTGATGTCCCCCCTCAAATAAATATATATAAATCAGAAATAATTTAGAAAATCATTCTCATCATAGAAGAGGTGTGGATAAGTCATCACGCTGCTTTTGCATGTTTCCTAAATTATATTGCTGAGCAAATTAAAGGATTATAAAAATATTTCAATGGCATGGGCTTGAAAACCTGAGGAAGAGGAATATTAATAAGCTGATGAGTTACACACCATTTATGATATTAAAAGCAAAACAAGGAAGCTGGCACAGATCACTGCTTTAATCATCAATTAAGAATAGATTCTGTCCCCTAAAAATGAATCACCACACATACAGTAAATGTCAGAACATGGAAAAGCTCTCCGAACAGGAATATTACAGCATTCCAATCGTGCACTAATATGAGGACGGACTTCTGTCAGGACGAGATGAATGTGCTTGATAAATGACTGCAGGCAGCGTGGCTCAGTTCATTAGCTCTAACAGTCATTTCCATCTCTTCATAAAGGCTGTGGTGTTATAATTTACCTCTAGTCAATAATTAGGAATCCACAAATAAACGCAAGCAATTAAATGTGTACTGCTACTGGGCGAAGGGGGTCCCAGGGCTAGACGAGGGTTTGCGGGTGGACACTCAGCATAGGATGTGTTATTCACGGCCTGACATGTTAAACCACTGGGAGCACTGTGGACTCGATGCTTATAGGTCGGTGATGTTATTCCCAGGTTGTGACCCTCGAGTGAGGAAGCGTTGTTGTCTCATTAAGGGAGAAGGGAATGAGTTTAGAGGTGCTCGGAGCACTTCGTGGCAAGAAGAGGGGAAATAAAAAGCCAGATATCCAGAGAGAGAGAGAGAGAGATATGTTCATTAATGTTATCTGAGGCTAGCAAAGCAGAAACACACTGTGGCAAAGGCAACAGATCAGAAGCAACAGCCCGTAAGCTTCTGTGTGATTTCTGTTCCTGCGCGACTCAGACAGGCAGATAAAATGACATGAGAGTGAAAGGCAGCTCTTCAAAACGCGCTCACCGAGTCCCAACATTATTCTGACATGCATGAGCTTGTTACGTTGACATGTGGCACTGGAGTGATGGCCGCGCTATTGACAGGGCCACAGCGGTAATAGGAAGTCGTCACAGTAGTTCCACCATTAGCTGCTGACAGTGACAGCTCACGCTATACACCGAGACTGACAGGCCAGAGAAAAGACCTCGCTTAGGTAACACACACACACACACACACATTACCATCCCTGATTTTCCACAAAAACGGCAGCAGCACTGACATATGGCACCCATGGAGCTTCACGTACACCAGTGGCTCTGGAGTATCAGATGAAGATCAAACAACATAGACCCATCGGAAAAAACATGCATCTACCTACATTTTTACTCCGACTTCTAAAACGTATCTGTTCCTACAAAATAAACACTAGAGGGCATTAAAAGATCAGCCAGTTTGATTCCTTTCCACACACATTATGATAAGAGATTAACTCATTGAGTAATGCTATGCTATACCACAACCTCAGAATGCTATTATCATAGGGCATGATTTGTAAACTAATAAATATGCTAAAACTAAAATTGTAAAATGAATCGTTCGGGTCCTTGACTCTGATTGGCTGAGCTGTGTTCGAAGCTGTTTATTCTACAAAGACATACCTTTGTTTACTTCTGTGTGTTGCCCGGCAACCACTTTGTTACTTTGTTGGAACCACAACTGTTTCTGAGGAACTACACTGATCGGCGGAAGAATATTTTTTTTATTAATATCATTAGACTTTATTTGCTCTGTTTTATTTTGTGAAACCTTACTACATATATGGAATAACTGTTTTATAAAAGCAATAACCCCTTTGAAGCCGTGGTTTACAGTGAATTTATAACAGCTAAAGATGCTTTATCGCCATTAACAGGACTTTTAATTACTGAACTGATACGTACAAGAATAAATGCTATTAAATGTTTCCAGATTCACATTCGTCTGAATTTTGCACCAATTTCTAGGGCTGGTTGATGTGGCAAAATTTTATTTATTTATTTATTTATTTATTTTTTATCAACTTATAACAACGAAATTATTCAAGTAGCCTAACATTTTCTATATTAACCATCTAAGAAAGTTCGGGTTAAAGAAATGTACTTGTTAAAAAACACATCTCACAAAAATCTCCTATTTGTTAAAAAATTATATTTAAAACAAATCTCAAAAGTCAAGGCAATTCAAACTGAAAATGACTAGAAGAACAGCAGCAGCAGATTATTATTAACGATTTATGTTTTGTAAAATCAAGGAAAATAGCAGCAGCTTCCAGACATGTGCATGTATTTCTTTAAGAAAAAATTATATATTTTTGTTTATGTATAAAATATTTATATATAATATAAAATATATATATCTATTTTTATACGTATGTATGTGTGTGTATTTATATATACATAAATATACACACTACACACTTTAGATGTGAGGAATCGTTTGACTGATTTTTATTCAAAATTGTGATTCTTCAAATTTAAAAAAATGACACTGTGGCAGATGAAACTGTAACAGATGTCCCAGTCCTATCACTAACTGAACACGTGTCGTTGAACATGTGAGACACAACGTAACATCGATGCGCAGCGACGTCGCCACAGGCCTGTTCTTCAAATGAGATGGAAACATGCAAGTACAACATAAACAAATCGCAGCATTGACCTAGTGCTCTGTTTCTTCCTCCCCCTAAAAAAAGAGAACATAAAAAAGCTCACCTGCCAATAAACTGGCTTGATCACTAGTCGGAGGAAGAGCAGCCTCCCCGTGGAGCGCGTTAGGGTGGGAAAAACCTGGATGAGCGTGCTGAAAGAAAAGAAAAACTAGCGCACGGGTCACTGTGTCGTGTCAGCGCAGCTCTCTGGGGACTCGGGCCGGTCTCAGCCTTGTCATACAGTGAGCAGTTGTGTCGGCCGAGTCGAGAAAACGTCGATAGCAACTTGCCTGTGAAGAGTCTCCTGCGGGCCGCTGCTCTGTTTGTGTGTGTGTGTGTAGTGTGTCAATAGCAGCCTGCTGGTGGAGAGTCTCTAGTGGAGCTCGGCTCAATCTCCCCGCATCGACAGACCTGCCAGATCAATACTTGGCCCACCACTAACAAGCTGCTTCGGGGTCTCACAGCCCAGCAGAGGAAGCAGGAGAGAGAGAGAGAGAAGAAGAAGAAGCAGAGAGAGACGGAGCTGCCTGATGGCAGTCTTCTGAGTGCTCTAAAGAGTCCAGCGGCGAGAGGCAGAGATGTGCAGCGCGGGAACAGACAGGTCACACGGGTCAAAGGTCAAAGCCACTAGCAATGTAGTGACACGTCAGAGCCTGTGAATCACACTAGATGCAGCTTTCAGGCTGACAGCCAAACACACACACACACACACACACACACGGACGGATGGAGGAGAAATCATAAATACTTTAATGATCTCCTGCATATTATTGAGAGAGATTTAATTTTATTCAAAACAAATAAACACTGCATGTAAAATGTGTTTAGAATTTTTTTGGGGAATTTGGAGGAAGTCACAAGCTAATTCAGTCAACCTTAAAACGAATAACACATATAATCGGTGTGAACGAGATTTTGCATTTCGAAACAATAGTTTCTTATCGAGCCGTTCACACCGGGAGCTACATTTTTTTTTCTTTGTTGATTTTTTCCCTTTTTTTTTCCACAGCGAGCTCTGGGTCACGTCTGTGGAGTCGCTGCAGATGCACGCATCAGAACATTTGGTGGTGCTCATGCACTGAAAACTGGACTCTGAGCTTCACACTCCACACATGTGGAACATCAGCCCAAACCTTCGCCTGACACTACACGCAAAACCTACAATCAGTCAATGGTTTGAATAAAATCTCACTTAAACATTTAGTCTTTTTTTCTCCATCAACATTCTTTTGTCTGAATCCTGCAGCGTTTACACTTACCTGCAATAAATGACATTCTTTCATTGCATTTTTATGTGTTCACTTTGCATTAATTATCTTTTTACTGAATAAATACTAAGGCTGTCAAAAGATTAAAATAATTGTAAATGATTCATGATTTGTACTGTAGCTAATGCATAAAAAGCAAAAACAAATAAGTCAACAATAATTCATGTGCACTATATATAAGAATCAGGGCAAAGGTACATTTCTGCAATGTTTTCTCACTCGTGCATTTATTTTAGGATTCTATGTTTAAGGATTTATTAAAGTAAATCAAAACTAATCATGCAGATCTAATAATAATATATTACATTCAAAAATATATTTTTTGATATGTCCATTTATGGTTTTGCTGCAGACCTTTCATGATCAAATCCACAAGAGGAATTACTTTAGCTAAACGTTACATCTGTTATATTTGTGAGTGTGTTTTTATTATTATTGTTGTTGAAATATCAGTCCTGAGCGTGCGTCTCATGCTTCTGATAGCGTTCACGTGAAGACTGGAAGCGGTTCAGCTTAAACATTTGGAAATCAAATCAAATAAAAGACGTTTTGCAGGTCTGATCAGAATTTTGTCATGTACTAACTATGCCAAACAAATGTGTGGTTGGCAATAATAATAATGACAATACTAGCATTTCTAGAGTTAGGTTTGGCACAGGTCTGACCTCATCTGTGTCCAGCGGGTCTGTTTCTGTCATGCTTTCACCAGCGAACACTGAGACATCGGGCTTCCTTCTTTTCACTCTTCTTCTTCCTCCTCAAACCGCCGTCAGCGTCTCGCACATCTTGAGATCGACCAGTGCCTTTAAAACAATAAAAGAGCAGAGCACACACAAAAAAAAGAAATAGATAAGCATGAACATATCTTCTGTTTCAGTTCGGTCCAGAATGTCTGAAGGTGTGATGAACGTGTTGCGATCAAAAGCTGAAGATTGACTTTTGATGCAAGATGCACTAAGATTTCGAAGGCTCTCGTGTTGATTTGGAGAGGAATTGCACAGAAGAGACACCAAGCTTCTGAAAAACACACACACACACACACACACACACACACACTTTGATTTATTTCCTTCTCTGTATGGCACATATTATAAGCGACGCTCTCAGAAGAGTGTGAATTGTTAAAATGGCGTGGGGAGCGCCGTCGAGGGCCGAGCTAAATGAGAGCTGTTGCTAAATACTGAGAGACAATTAAATGTTAAAGCTGCCACTGTACATGAGAAAGTCAATAAAGCGAGCTCCCCTTTGTTTCATTTTCAGCTTATTGATCGTAGCAATAATCTCTTGTATCATTCCCCATAAGCCTTGTGAAAGCCTGACCTTGGAATGGACAGTGGGCTCGGTCCCGGTGAAGAGAGCAATCACACGCCGCTGATCAGAGAACAGTTCTTCAGGGCATGCTCCATCTCCCACATCTCCCCATCACCGTTATTTGTTTCATAAAGCCTTCATCATAAATACTTCAAATGGATCTTCATTATATTTCAGGGGATTACACGAAGCCTGGTCTTGTGTCCTCATATTCACACACTGCCATTAGTTTCACAAGTGAACTCTGAAAACACTCGCCTTCACTGCAATTAAGGCGGAAACCTGCCGTTTGCTGCCAAAAAACAAACAAAAAAATTATATCATTTTTGTTCAATATCAAGAATTAAACAATATTTCTGTTGTGCTTTTTACATTTTCTTTCACTTACTCTCCCACCAGAACGAATAATACAAAAAACAGAAAACAGTTAACAATTATAATAATATAATATAATAATTAATTAATTAATTAATTACAAATTTATAAATAATTATAATAATAATAAAATATACCTAAACAAATCTGAGGTATCCATACATTATAAGAGTATTCTTAAGGCATTATAATGTTTAATAATTTGTGGTTATAGCTTTAAAGTTTATGATGATTTATAATACACAATGAACACTTAAATTATAATGGATTATAAATATCATATCTTGCTATTGTTAACTCGTTACTTTCCATAAAGCAGACAAAGACAATAATATAAATAACTAAATATTTTCTGAAACAGAATATCTGATCAGATGAATGTGTAATTTATGACACGTTTGATTTGAACTATATTTATTGTAATATCAGTAAGTTATTGTACAGATCTTAAATAAATAATGTCAAGATATGACACTTAATCCATATTACATTTAGTGGATTTAACGTGTTTACTGCAATAAATAAATAATTACTGCATAAGTAAGTTTTATAATGTATTATATGATTATTTATAAGATCAAACAACACACGTTCTATTTTTATTTTTTATAATGCATTATGCATCATTATAATGCCTTAAGAATATCCTTATAATGCGTTGAAAATACAGTCAGATTGAGTCAGATTTCCTTCCTGTACACCTCAGACAAAATATTAAAACACAGCTGTCCAAAAATCAGACGGTTTTGGGGCAAAATTACGATATTCATTTATAAAGAGAGGTTTATTTCCCTAAGACAGAAATCATGTTTTCATTTATTCTTTTGTTTTAAATTATCCTACAGTTCAGGAATGAATAACATGCTTGTTATGTATTCAACAGACCTGAAAAATAAAGGTCATGTCATTAAATTATACAAATAATAATTAAATCGAAATATTATTTAACATCTCACAAACACACAAGTGCGGTACGGAGCAATCGGCTGGAGTGAAAAGCGAAAGAGTTATGCAAATAATCTTTGTCCGAGGTCCAGGACATGAGAACATTCCTGTGAAATTTAGATAAATTGGTCAGCGTGAACTTTCACTTCCCTTTTGCTTTACATTTACAAGCACTGCATAAACATGATTAAACCTGCAGCGTTGAGAATCCTCCCGAGAGATGCCCAGCTCATCAACACACTGTCAGAAGAGCCTACGACTTTATTTAAAGCTTAATAGATATTCACTGTCACCAGTCAAAGGCTAGATTCAATTGACCTAAGCCCAGCGCGCGCAGAAATCCGGAAAGAGATTAAGCGAATTTATCACATGCTTCTGGAGAGTGTGATGTTACCCACAATCCCCCTGGCCACAGGGCCAATTTAGCAATTCTCCGTCCGAGGAGGAGGATTAGACGAGCCGAGGAGAAACATTCCTCTTTAAATGACCTACCTGCGTTAAAGCACGCCGGATTGTATTAGAAGATAAACCACTGAGGAAATAAATTAGCCTTTATCTGGAATCTTTTGTGACATTTGGCACTTTTCGCTCTCAGCAGCATTCGAGTCGGGAAGCGAATGTTTACCAGCAACACAAGGAAAGGCTGTGTTAATGAGGCATCTTAATGACTTTTCGTGTCATACTAATCTAACACGCCGTCTTAAAGATGTCTTTATTACCGCAACAGGCATTTAATGCAATTTGAACTCTTCCTCGAGTTTAAACGCGTTCTGTTGCACCTGCGCTATAATACACTGCGTTATCAATTACTCACGGCCTCGTGCATTAGCTTAATTCAACTGCTGGATCCCCAAATGACAATATAATCATCCCGAAAGATCCCTCTCGAAGCTTGCTGACAGGATGACATGTTCAGAGCTCATCAATCCGTGACAGAGCCGGAGAAGGACGTCATTAACACGCTAGCGCTAATCAGCTACAGGTTAACCCTACGGAGCCACAGGCTACAAAACCCACAGATTTAGAATCAAATCCATATTTTTTCCTCTAAGGGTCTGCGTATTGATCAGATTCTGTTTCAGGAGATCGGATCACAGGTGGAGAGTGCTGCGGTAAATAAAGGTGAAAAAATGCAAATATCCTCAGTGAATTTGGAATGTAAATCTGTCACAAAAGGGCCGCCTACTGACCTGTCAATCAACCATCATTTTATAACAATTGTGCAGCATTCTTCATTTTGCCTTGTTTCAACATTTTCATTGATTCATTGATTCATTCTTGAATAATCAAAGCACAAAGTTGTGCTTGGATTCAATTGGGTTTTCTTCCTCCTTTATCGCACTCTGACATACAGTATATGATCTATTTAGCCACCAGTACTGACGATTTAACACTTTGGAGACGGTTGAAAATCGATTCATATATGTGATGATTCAAATCGGTTGAGATGCTATACAAATCACGAGTCATGTGTGTCTGAGGGGAACTTACTGTTTTAGAAAAGTATTTATTCTGTTCATCTTGTCTCTGTATGAAGCATATTAAAGTTCATAAGTGCAGCGCTGCTTTGTTTACAGCGGTAACCAAGGAAACGCTTGAAGCTCCCCCTGCTGGCCGAGAGTGGATCTGCGTCTCGTTCAGCTCGTCTGCTGCTTCTGTTTCATACAGATCATTTTAATTTATAGTTTCACAAAATGGATGCCAAACCAATGTTTTTGCTTCAAATTTAGAAATTAAACAATCTAATTAGATTAAAAACTGCTCATGTAGCATGTATGCAGCATCTTTGTTTGGATCGTGATTAAAATGCAGTGATTGCCTCTCATTTTAAATCGAAAGAGCACAGACAAAGCCAAATTTTGTTTATATGAAGAGATATTTTTTATTTTTTATTTATTTATTTATTTATTATTTGTGTCTTGTTTTAAAATTTAAATTTGTTACATTTACATTATATTTACATTTGATCATTTAGCAGACGCTTTTACCCAAAACAACTTACAAATGAGGACAACAGAAGCAATTAAAACCAAAAGTGTTACATTTCAATTTCACAAAGAAACATGCAGCATTTTGTCTATGCAATAATAAAAGGACACATTTAGTGTATGATTTGTCTTAAATGTAATTTTGTAAAAAAGAAAAAAAAAGAAAAATTGTGAATCAAATCAAATCATAATTGAATCGTGAGTTGAGTGAATCGTTACGTCTCTAGTATTGTCTGGGAGGCCATTCTCTGCTCCTGAAGAATAAACACACTTAACAAGCGTTTCACCAATTAAGACATTGTATATAATGGATAGAATGAACTGAAAGATGAAACTGGGGCAAAGTATGGCATTGGCGCCAAACATCAAACGAGACTGATGGTAATTAGGAGAATAAAGAAAGAGAAAGAAAAAGCCATCCTGCATTACAACGCAGTACAAGCCCTAGAAAAAGCATTCCTATTCCTCCGTGATGAACAGATAGATGCTCTTGAACCTTTCTCTGAAGCTCTTTGAGGTTTTGGCTGGTTTTGTTCTGCAGTGGCATCTGTCAATCTTCTCTTCGGTGAGCCGACTCATCAGTGAGAGATTCCATATAAAAAAAGAAAAGCAATTCAATTCAGTGAAATTCAGTGAAATGTGGAAGCCTAAGACATTCAGACGGTGAATGAGTGACACAATCAATAACGGCAGAGAAAATAATTAATTCCAGGTTGCTAGTAGAGCGGCTGTTGTCGGAGCAGGACCTACTTTCTTCTCAGAGTCCTGCAGATCTTCAGCCTCTTCATCGTCACATCCCTCTCTAAAACACCAGCCCTGCTCATAAACAACAGGATGCTCCTTTGTCACTTTAAAAACTAACTAATTGAAATGAATAATTAAACAGAGAAAACAAATCAAATGCCAGCAGTATTGTAACCAGATTCCTCCTAAAGAGTTTAAACATCTACACATCTCTGGCATATAAAAGTGTTGGAATATGTTAACATTTGAAGGCCGCTGTACGCACTGCCTCCTTGACCAGAGCTGCTGTAATGATGAGCAAAGGTCCTTTTTAAATAAATATCCTCAAATTGCAGCGAGAGAGTGCCTGAAGCAAATGCACTGAATAAATGTGAGAGCTTCTTATTGGAGTGACATTAAATTAAATAAGGCTGGGTGGCCTGGGGAAATGGAGTCGGGTTACCCAACAGCTGTTAATGAGAAAAGCCATATTGACCCCGCTGTAGAGTGGACAGAGCCTTTCTCCTGTTAACCTACAGCCACGCTTCACTCGTCCTCCCCCACTTCACTCCATCCTTCCCAAAGCTCCAGGGAGCAAATGGCAATTAGATCTATAACATTTATTTTAGCGGCAAGCTCGGCTAAAAAGAACGGCTGGACGGTGATACAGCGTGAGTTCGCTAAACCGCTCGAGCGCCTTCCTTTGCATGGGTCTCTTCGGTGCTAGCTCGCTAATTCCGAATGCATTTTGGATGCTAATACAGTTGTAAGCACTTTCATAGATCACGGATGCACAGATTGCAGTAGAAAACAAAGGAGATGAATACATTGATGATATGGAAAGACAACAGGCGGCACATGAAAGGCAGGCCTTTATGAATAAGGCAGAGACCTCTGCGCCGGATATTGACTCAGGACATGGCAGCATGCTTTGAAATTCACTTTTTTTTTTGAAGGCAGTGCAGCAGATGTATTTTTTACAGCGTCTAGACATGTATTTCATTTAAACAAGCTGCGTGGCGTAAGGCGGCTTCTGCTAGTCTGTGATTTCACATGTTGTCACAGAGGCCCTGAGTTTTAGCCGTCTGTGGACACACGCTGCCAAACACACACACACACACACACACACACACACTATTCAATCCATACCCCAATGTTCCAGTAGAAACGTGAAAATCCTTCAAACAAAATGTAATTTCCAAACTAAATGTGTTATGTATTAAAGCAGACATTTTTCACCACTGAGACATCTCGAAACATGTCACCGGGACAGAAAGAAAGGAAGGAAGGAAGGGAGAAAGGAAGGAAGTATAAAGGACAGGGAGGAGGCAAGTGACTATCAGAAGTCTTATGACATGGGAAGGAAATAACATGTCTTCTCGCGGTCTGGAGATGTAGGAACGCTGCTGGAGTTGGCCGCACGGTGGAATCAGATGCTGCCCACGTGACTCGGAGCACAGGAAAGAGAAAGACAGAAAGAGAGGCTACAGATGGGTGAAAGAGAGCATTTACCTCTGGTGCAGCTCCTTCAGCATCTGATCTCTTTCATCTATCTGAGCCCTCAGGCTCTTGTTATCAGCCCAGTGTTTGCTCATCTCACTGCCGAAAGAGTCCCACATTTATCCCATCATCTCATACCCCAGCGTGCAGGACTCATCCATCGGATGCTTAATGAGGACGCTGTTTCACATCTGTTTCACGCAAATACACATCTACACATGTCCTGTGTTTGGGCATATGGTCACTGATGTGATGCTCATCTTTTGTCCAGATCTGTTCAGTAATTAGAAGAGTATGCATATTTATATGAGGCTTAATGGAAATGTAACGGGCAGGGAATTGTAATAAAGTAAAATGTTTCATAAAAGTTACAATGAGAACAGTAGTCTGATATCGTAGTCTTTATAAGAAAGAATAAAGTAATGAAATAGTTATATCTGAAGAAAAAAATTTGCCAGATCAAAGTCAGCAAAATACCGGAAGCGCTTTTGTTTTCATGACAAGAGAACTGTAAAGGAAACAATAAACAGAAAAAATAATAATTTCTGAACTCCACAATCAGCATTTTTTCTTTGATATTAGATTATATTAGATATGCTGACTTTTTTATGTGAATGCAAGGTTGGTCAAATGGAGTAACTTTTGCAAAAAATTTGCAAACAAACAAACAAACACAAAATCCATTATAAGCTATAATTATTTTGGTATTTTTTTGTTAAATTATCAAGACATGCACACAGTCATATATTCAAAGCAAGAAAAAAAAAATTGTTTGATTAATGCCACTAATTCCTGTCAAAATATCTGAAATGAGCAGAAATACAACTTCTGCATTTTTAAGAAAATGACAATTGCATTGTGAAGTAGATTTTTTCTTTCATCGCTTCAGACATCCTTATTTGTCACTGAATCTTTTATTTTTGTGTTGTAGCACTGTATATTTATATATTTATCATGTCTAGCATTACTTATTAGGCTGGCTTTTGATCTGTTTAGTGGCACATTTGTTCCTCCTCTGTGAATGCGTGTCAATCTGAAAGCCCTGATGACAGCTCGAGCTGGTGGGATGCTTGTGATCATGTGAATGATGGATATTTGGATGTGCACCTCATCTTTAGTTGAAAGGAATGGAGGACTCGTTTATGTAGCATACATCCTGACTGTAACACACACACACACACCCACCCACACACACACAACGTTTCTCGAACATGACACTACCATTGAGACCGACACACGGAAGTAAAGAGCAGTGCCAGATCCCATATTTCAATTTGCTGATATTATAGACAAAAAACTTGTTTACAGGGAGAAAAAAATGAAGGGGGGGGGGTGAAAATATACTTCAAATGGAGAAACTCAAACTTTACATTTCAATGCGTTCGGACTTTGTTTTGAGAATGAGCCATTTTGTTTGTTTGTTTGCTCTGGCCATCAAATCCACAGCAAATCACACATCTTCATTTATGAACATAGAGTATATAACTCACTAGGGGTCGACCGATATGTGTCTTTCAGGGCCGATACAGATTATTACACATCAAGTAGACCAATAACCAATATATCTTTGTCTGATGTAGAATTAATGTCATTATTCAGAATATCAAGGGCTCTGACAAAAACCTTCTTTAAATGCTTTTTAATTATTTTATCGGCAAATCGGTTTCGAAAACAACCGAAGCCGATAGCCATAAAAAAGCTTAATATCGGCACTGATGATCGGCCAGGTCAATAATCGTTCACGCCTAATTAACACTATATATGTACATATTTAACTCTTCTTTTGAACAGCTAAACCATATTATTGCAGACTTAAAAGGAAGAGGTGTCTAATGGCTATTATTATGTTGCTTTAGTAAATACCTGCACTATTGCACTTGTGGTGTACAACAGTGGTGGAATACAGTAGAAAACAATTAAAAGGAGTACAAGGAGTGAACGATTCATTTGAACAATATATATATAATTAATAATACATTTACATTTTTTTTTGGGGTAAAATATCGACAATGGGTTCATTTTCTCACCTGACTAGTCTAAAAATGGTTGAGAAACTACTGCAAAGGGTACATAAACAAATCATAAAATAATTTAACATTCTTAAATATTTTAAGACCGCTGAATTATTGAAAAATAATGCACCTCCGAGGTGTAACAGCCACTCTGCTTCATGTTGTGGCAGTATATTTGCCTCAGGTGTGCATTATTTTTCAATAATTCAATGGCCTGTCATTAGTTATTCCTTACGTATGTTATATTGTTTCATATTATATTGCTTTATAATAAACCTGCCATTGTATATGAATATTGTCGGCCTGCGATGAACTGCTTGTTATGTCCCTCATGAATCGCTCTGGATAAAAGTGACTGCTCAATAAATAAATGTAAATGTAAAAGATAGACATAAACATACCCAAAAGGCCTTCATAAAGTAAATACTTCCACAAACAGTGATTTCATAAATCAGCCCACACAGGTTCTGATCTGTACCTCAAACACACTGAGATGAGAAGAGTCCTTCATTCGGGCAGAGAGATGCTTGACTTGGGCCTGCAGGTGCACCAGACCGGCCCGCTCACACACCTGCTTCTGCTCACCACACACACACAAGCAGTAAACACACACACACACACACAGACACACACACACACGTGCGCACCGCTGAACAAAGGAGCAGATAAAGATCAATTAAGGGAGCGGCATGACAAAAAGCAAATGACTGAGTTAACAGTTTCTGGTGAATTTTATGATTAAGGAGCAGTTTTTATGCCCAGGACCACATAGCAGTTTGTGATTAAAGCCCTAAATCCGATTACAGCCGTATGCTAATGAGGAAGCAGATCATTCCTGCATTTTCCTGTTGATTGTCAGCCCTAATAAAGCCATTGTGGGCTCGTCCCAGTGCACTCTGGGAGTTTCCCAGCACTGTGTAGAGCTGAAAGCTGAGCACTAGGGCTAATTGCTCTCTCACTCTCTAACTTACACACTTACTGCAGACAACTAAGTGAATAACACAAAGCCCTGTTTGGGGAATAAAACCACAGAGTTTATAACAACACTCAGATGTGATTCCTCATCCTCTGTCCAAACATAATGATTTCTTACTGCATCCAGCATGCAACATGGGTAAATCAGAGGAAAACATCCAGACACACACACACACACACACACACATGCATGTACACACACACACACACACACCCTAACCCTAACCCTAACCCTAACCTAACCTAACCTAACCCTTACCCTTACCCTTACCCTAACCCTAATGGGGATGTTCCATCGGCACAATTGTTTTTATACTGAACAGACCGTATATTCCATGGACCTACACCTAACCCTAACCCCCACTGAAGACTTTCTGCATTGTTACAATAATAATAAAAAAACAAACTTTGTTTACTTTATTTTTAAAACCTGTTATTAAAATTAGAACGTCCCCAAAGGGAGCGTTTTGGAGATTTTGTCATGTGTAGCTCACTTTTGGGCACAAATTTGTCCCCAAATTATGGTTAAATAGGTACACACACACACACAAACAGACAGACACACGCACGCACACACCCACACACGCACGCACACACACACACACACACACACACACACACACACACACACACACAAACATTAAGTGTGATATTATTAAGAAAATATTTTCATGTTACAATATTAAATAATTAAAAATCATTATGAAAATATATATTTTTATGTAAAACACACATACTGTGAAAAAAGTGTGATATTATAGACAAAATATTTCAAACAAATATATGAATATTTATAAATATTATATATATATATATATTTGTCATTATAAATCATTTATATTGTCACTGTACTAAAGTCAAGAGAAATTATGAAAACCTAAGACCATAAAGTGAGCTGTATAAGCATTTAGAATAAAAACAAATTGTAATAAAATGTAAGTTATTATTTCTTAATCTTCAAACTAGGGATATCTCAAAATTTGTATAATATACAAATAATTGTTACACATATTTAATTAATATCTATAATAAGTTAACACATAAGAGTCCTGGAAAGGCACTTTAGTGAAATGCAGCAGTGGTTTTCTCTCAAACCGAGCGTGGAGAAGCCTTTGTTGGAGGGTTGAGCAGACGGCTTCCACAGATCACTGATTTACGACCAGTCAGTCACCTGGAGCAGTAAATTAAACTGTCAAGCTTGTTAGAATCCAGTCACACTCGTCTCTCCCGGCGAACTCAGACGAGATGCGGGAGGTTAGTTTGGCTTAGCGCTAACA
Source organism: Carassius gibelio (assembly GCF_023724105.1). Taxonomy (NCBI): domain Eukaryota; kingdom Metazoa; phylum Chordata; class Actinopteri; order Cypriniformes; family Cyprinidae; genus Carassius; species Carassius gibelio. The sequence continues at coordinate 2,266,738 of NC_068371.1, read as the reverse complement.
GCCTCTGAAAGCCTCGCTGTCAGAAGAGAAGTCTAATCCTGAGGTAATCCCGACCCTTCCTAAAAGACGAACACGGACTACACCTGCAAATTACGCATATTACAGGCTCGGCCTGTCAAACGGGCTGATAGGAGCGCTTCTGCCACACCGTGATTAATCCCAGCGCCGTGATTAATCTGAACCACTCAAAGGTGTGACAGCAGCCTTCAGCAGAAAGCTGACCTGAACACGTCTGACCTGTCAAGTGCACTTGCTCTGTCAGGAGCTCAGATTCACAGAGCACTTCTGTCGCCTGCATGCCCTGCGCTCCATAAAATAAAACATGTTAATTCTTCATCTAAGAAAGGAAGGAGTGAGAGCGAGGGAGAGCAGAGATGTCAGCGGGAAGCTCCACAGTGAAATACAGTGTGACTGACTGATGAAAGTGTCACTTCACTGTTGAGCATGTGTTCCACTTAGAGAGAACAAGGAACACACACACACACACACACACACACAGCAGATGCATTACATCAGGTGCTGCTAAAACAACCATCATCTGCACACGTCTGGAAGAGAGAAGCCATTCGACTCATCTAATATACATCAGAGAGTCTGTAAGAAGAGACACGTCCTGTGCTATCACTGCATCTGACGTGTGTGTGTGTGTGTGTGTGTGTGTGTGTGTGTGTGATCACTACACGAGAACCGTGACACTTCAGCTCCACTACAGCAGCACTACTCTGCTTCTGCCTTTAACTGAACTCGGTCATTAATCACAGGAGCGTTGTCTTTTCTGCCTGGACAATATAATGAGAGAGAGAGACATTAAAATGAGCAAAATAAAGGATCGATAGCGGACCACAAAGGGCACAGGGATCAATGTGAGCTGAGAGCAGTGTGACACCTGACACGAACGCTGATACTGACCAGACACACACACACACACACACACGCACGCACGCACGCACGCACGCACGCACACACACACACACACACACACACACACACAATTTCTGATACAATTACACAAGAGAGTAAACCACATTTTGTCTGATTATTATTATGCATACTGTTATGACAAGTAACTCAAATTTTACAAACAATATTACATTACTTGGTCATTTTTGCCATCAAAAATGTACCAGTAAAATTTGTTCTAACAAGAAGTTAAAACAACTGTTGCATGAAAGAGAGCAACACACTGCTGTGCTGTTTTGTTTCTGAATGAATCCCTGTATTTGAGCAAAGCGTTAAGTCTGTGACGTTCTGATCACACACACACACACACGCACACACACACACACACACACACACACACAGTGTAACAATGTAACCTGTGGATCACTGATCTGCTTATTATCTGACAAAAGGCTATAATCAAACATTTTCCATTTTTATCTGTCAGCTGGTGTTGACACACAGAACATGGATCTGAATCTTATTTCTCTACGCCTGGCCTGTGTTATTAGATTGGATTACATTCAACTTTATTGTCACAGCACATGTAAGGTAGAAGGCAACGAAATGCAGTCTTACAGCAAATATAGAATATACTATATTATCATAATGCTCTTTTTTAGACTTTTTTCTGTTTGTTTTGTTTCTTATTTTATACAGATTAAAACTGTTTATAAGATGATTTGGAAAAAAGGTGCAGTGGGAGATAAGCGCAAGAGTAAAAAACAACAAACAAAAAAACAAAAAAAAAACTGCAGAATCAACCACTGCATGCCACTGAGTAACCAGTTATGTTTATGATTTTTCATTTCTGAATAATTGTATTTTAACAAACCGGTAGAGTCAATGATTCAATGACTCATAATATATCATAATATATAATAATATCTCATAATATATAAGATGAGAACCGGAGAGACCTGTAGGAGAGCGTCAGGAAGAATACACCGCACTGCTGCACACAGTAAGTGTCTGGAAGAGTCCCAGTGCTGATGAACATCTCCTTGTTTCTAAACTAGTACTGCTTTAACACTCCAGATAAAGATGCTTAACACTGTGCACTGGCTCTGTGTGGACAACCGATATAATAGAGGTGTGAGATTAACACTGACAACCATCAGAAAACCAAAATCTAGATGATGAAACCCTATATTTGAAGAGGGCATCTCTAAACATTCATGACGTTATTCTGCAACTAAAGTCTCCACGAAACACTTTCAGCTCAACATGGGTAAGCATCCTAATGTAGACTAAACTAGCTTTTACTAGACTAATCATATCTCAGGTGAATGATTCGGTTTAACATGTCAAAAATACCTCCAATTTATTTAGGTGTAAAGGTTTTTTTCTTATTTCCCCCCGCAGAACATCTGGAGAGGTGTTTTACTCTAATACTTCAATCTAGAATAACAGGCAGAGCACGCGGTGAGGAGAACTCATGAATATACACAGATCTCCAGCTGGTGTGTGAGCCGGGCTGCAGGTTTACCATGGTAAGATCAACATCTACCTCACTGCCTCCTCTCCATTCATCTGCTGTTCTTTATCAGGCGCGTACGTCCAGATTCACCACAAACGACTACTAAATATTCTGAGACAACTAGAATCTAGCTGAAGTCTTTCTCCCCCCATATCAGTTTGGAGATGGAATATATATTTCTAAATAATATTATGTGTAATTAATTATGATTAATTACACAACAGAATTAATCAACTGATGCTTTAGTGGCTCTCCAGTCCTGAAGCAGATTTCGGGTGAAGTGCTGTAACTGTTTAAGAGTGTTTGAGGTGAGCTGAGCACAAGGGTCTGTTTCCTCTCCTGCTGTTTACTTCTCTCAACAGAATTCAGAAGGCAGTCTGTTGATGTAAAGTTTTCTCACAGAAAAACATTCTTACACAAGCCAAAGAGAAGGGAAAAAGACAAAACTCTCAAATGAACAAAGACTACACACAGTCATCCAGTTCCACACACTTTTAGATGATTTTCATCATCTAATCAGACGAGAGAATCACATCCGGACACTGCAGCTCAGCCAATTAAAGCGTGTGATCACACTGCAGGGCAGCAGGGGGCAGCGAGAGGGGCACTCAACACACTGCCCTCTCACCACTGCATTAATAATGCAGCAAACTGAGTCCAACAGACAAACAATCATGTATCACACACACACGCACACACACACACACGCACACAAACACATGCACACACACACATAAACACATGCACACACACAAACACACACACACATAAACACACACACGCATTTACACACGCATGCTCACACGCACACACACACACACACACGCATGCACACACACACACACTCACGCGCACGCACACACACACACGCATGCACACACACACACACACACACACACACAGACAGACAGACAGACAGACACACACACACACACACACATAAACACAACCAAACACACCCACCCACCCACACACACACACACACACACACACACACACACACACAGACACACACATACACACACACATAAACACAACCACACACACACACACACACACACACACACACACACACGTGTCCGGAGAATGTTTTTAAATTAAGAAAATTATATGACTGGAATAAATAAATAGTTTTAAATAGTGGTTTTCGGACCCAAAATGCAAAGCATTGAAAATAAAAATAAAGCTCTGTAAACACTTGCATTTTTACAACACTATGAGTGTGTCCCATCAGGTGATGGAAAGTTCTACATGCACGAGTGGTCTTCATGCTAACGTTTGGACCAAATACAGGAAATCTGTCACATATGTCAAGTGAAAAGACCACAAGTGCGAGTATTTGAAAAAAAAAAAAGGTTAATAGATGATTACATTAATTTTTAATATCTGACAGTCGTTGAATAGTTGTTGTTGTGATAATGTCATATTGATATTTTCAATTCATTAAATATTTGATTACTTGCACTTAAGGACATTGTTTATATTCTATAATATTTACATTATTTGAAAACCAGGTCCCACTTTATATTAGATGGCCTTAACTACTATGTACTTACATTTTAATAATAATTTAGTACAATGTACTTATTGTGTACATACATTTTTTTTTTACATTGTACTTATATAAAAAAAAAACTACATGTAATTACATCAGTATTTAATTTCTGTAATTACTTATAATTACACTGTTGACCCATACTTAACACCTTAACCCACCCTTAAACTTACCCATACCTCCAACCCTTCCCTAACCTTACCCCATCCCACCTCAATAGCAGCAAGTGTTTTACAATACAATATGAACACAATAAGTACATTGTACTTATTTTTTTATGTAAGTACATAGTAGTTAAGGCCACCTAATATAAAGTGGGACCTGGTTTTCAAATAATGTAAATATTATAGAACAACTGTCAGATATATTAACAATGAATGTAATCATCTATTAACCCTTTTTTTTTTCAAACACTCGCACTGGTCTTTGCACTTGACATATGTGACATATTTCCTGCATTTGGTCCAAACGTTAGCATGAAGACCACACGTGCATGTAGAACTTTCCATCACCTGATGGGACACACTCATAGTGTTGTAAAAATGCAAGAGTTTACAGAGCTTTATTTTTATTTTCAATGCTTTGCATTTTAAAATTAACTTCTTTCTGTTCAGTAGTCCCTTATAACAGATGATACAATTATTTGTGTGTTGCTTCTAATTTTAGTGATAAAAAGTGATGTTGTACAAAATAATTATCACCACCACACATTTGCACCAATATACTCTTTGTTTCACTACCGAATTATATGTAATAATTATTATTAATATTTAGCATACACTGTAAAGGTTTCCGTGACCTCTTGCAAGATCTCAGCAAAAAGTTTCATGATTTATTTCCAGAACATGATGCATGATGGGATACACTAAGCCTCGAAACCACTCCAGCTCCAGTGTGCGTTAAAGGCACTGTGCTGGGACAGTCTTGCGCACTTACTATCTGTTCCACCCTATACATATTGGATTAAATACACAGTAAATATATTTAAAAATACAGTAAAACTGTAACTGTTGTCTGTTTAAATATATTTGCATTTTTCAGCATCATTGCTGCAGTCTTCAGTGTCACATAATCCTGCAGAAATCATTCTAATATACTGATTTGATGCTCAAGAAATTGGGATTTTGATTTATTTTTGACTAAACTGTAATAACTGTACTGTACTGTATTGTATTGTGAATGAGCCTCTTAAAATCATGATAAAATTATTTATTTTGTAGAAAAATATAGAGAAATAAACAATCTGTCTGTTTGATTGAATGAATGAAACATTATGATGCTTTTGTTTGTTTGAAAAAAACATCACACACAAGCAGGACTGTCTTCAAACAACCATTATCTTGACATTTACGCCATTTAAGGATGAAACTCAAGAGAAATTGATACTATGCTTAGAGTATTGTCAGTTTTCTATTCTATTATTAAAGAATTTATAGGACAAGGGCTGTACAAGCAATCAGGAGCGACCTCTCAGTTATTATGTAAGCACCGGAGCACATTGCATCAAGCAGCTTCTTTGGAATTGTATGCTTCTGGTGAGAGATTCCTCTCCAGACCTGCTGGATCCACGTGCACCTGGGAGGAAACACAACACATGACACCAAGAGCTGGGCCAACAGTTTAACATAACGCAACGTGGCGGAGTGACACGGAGGAAGCGTTTGTAGTCACATCAAAGAGGCTTCGGCTTTTGCTCTCGTTTGTATCGAACACTATTTAAAAGGGTTTTGATCAGTCTCTCTCTCCACGGGTTTGATCAGGGATTTATTCAGAAGCTCTTTAGTGTGACACGGCGGTGCAGCGCTCTGCTCCACTGTCACGCCGAAGTGAGCCTGCGTGCCTGACGAGTACACAGAGGCATTCAGGCAGGATCTGAGAGAGGCCTGACAGCTGCGGAGCAGAGAGGAAGCCGAAAAGGAGAAGATACAGAGCTTCCGTGTTCCCTGAGGGGATGGGGAGAGCCAGAGGAGCCCGGAGAGTCTGTCGAGGAGAGATCGTGCTTCACAGGAACAGACACCTCTGATACACGTCGCTGCTTAAAGTCAAGAAGAGAAACCTTTTATTGAACTCTTCACTTCGCAAATGAAGAGAGGCAATTTCAAGGTGAAGAGCCACGTTCTCCCACTCTAAATGAGCTCTCCGTCGACGGATGTCAGATGTGTGGACACAGCAACATTATCTATGAGCAGAAGTCACAGAAAGCTTTCAATCACTTTCAGCAGGGTTTGTTTTTTCAGCTGCTGAGCAATAAAAAATGCCAGCCAATCAGAATTCACCTGGACTCATTAGGAATAAGATATGCTTAAACAAGTCTAAAGTCTTTCTGACAAAGTTTTGAAAATGTTTCTATGTCATACAATAAAATAATTATTTCTGCCTGTATAATAATCCTTTCCTTTTCTTTTACAGTCCCTGTATTGACACAACAGCTAGTAAATATGACTTGGTTTCCATATGGAAGGACAAAACAATTGTGCAGTTCAAGAAGCTGTGTAAAGCCAGCCCTTCGGATCAGATCCTGACAGATTGAGAAACGGCTGAGAATGAAACTTGGGCTGCATCTGAAATCACACACTTTTGTAATTACTTAGCTCTTGTTAAACGAGAAGATGATGCTCTGTGTAGTAGGAATGCGTGTAATCCAGATGCACTACATTCATCATGTTGTCATTGTCATGTGACCTTCCAGCATCGGATGTATTGCTTTACTGCCATTTACAAATCCTCTCCCGCGGCCTCATGGGATGGTAAAGAGTCCACTGGATGTGTGTCTCGCCGGAAACAGGTCATAGTCCCAATATAAAGAAGGAAAGCATGCAACCTCAGATACAGCCTAGTTTGCAGGACGCAGTCTGTTTGGATGACCAATGGCAGATGGAGATTTCTGTTATACTTTATTTAAGGTGTCCTTGTAATTACACTGTAATTACACAAGTGAGCAATATCAATTAACAACATGTACTGACTGTAGGGTTAGGGTTAACGTACTTTACTAGTAAGTACATGTATAACAAGGGCACTAAAATAAAGTGCATTTTTAATGGCATTATTGTTGTTTCATGGAATTGGGTGTGTAGAAAGAGACGACCTTGTCACTAGTAAATCTGTTCACTGTATACTAACATACTGACATGTAGTGAAATAACACAATTATTTTATTTGAGCAAAATTATAATACTGATAGAACAGAGTACTGCAAGGTCCAAAAAGTCATTTTGTGTTACAAACTGTGAGCCTGTCCTCCAACAAAAAACGACCATATAGGTCGTTTGTGCAAGCACCTTATTACGACCTATATTTACGTTTTAAAGTTAAGCGCCCTCTAGCGGGCCTAAAAATAATGACAGTATCGCGTTGCGTCTGTCGTCATGAATTGACGTATAACGTCATTACCAATCAAAACGCACGTTTATTTAAATTCAATGTGTGGGCGTTTTACACCGATCTCACAGTATTTCCTTCATATTTTACTACTGTAGGTGGCTTATTCGTTCGAATGACCACACCTAACCCCACCCCTAAACCTAACCCTCACAGAAATCATGCTAAATTATGATTTATTGAGCATATACATTTTCGTGCACGTCCATTCCTGGGATCGAACCCACGATAGCATGATGACATATCAAGGTATAACGCAATAATCTACTAACTGAGCTACACGAAACGCAAACCAGAGGGCAAATATAAGAGTACAAAACATTAATATGAAAACGACCTTTTGCCTATAGGAGCGCAATTGTAGTATACGCTCTGATGGGTCGTATTTCAGGGACTTGGACAAACGACCTATACAAGCGTATTGGTTGGAGGACAGGTTGCAAACTGTAGTTTTCAAGAAGCTTGACTAGAACATCGACTTCAGAGAACTCTTGACTGTCACTGTGGAGATAAAATCTTGATTAAAAAAAGTCTTGAGGAAATCTTATCCACCCAGATAAACAGACTGGGGACTATACCACAGCATTCATATGAGAGCAGTTCACTAGCTGAAAAACCCAAACACCCGCGTGTGTAACTCACACCGCTCTCACACAAGAGACGGATCTGGAGAGGTTCCAGCAAGCCGCTCTGTGAGTATTTGGGTGAAATAACTGGTATCACTGGAAATCATCCTACCATCCATCACGCCATAAACCCTGATGCAGAAGGTGACATAAAACTTTCATGAAATAATTACTGAGGATTTTGCAGGATGTTAAACAGCTTGTAGACATCTGGTAGAGAGTCGAACAGAGCTGTTCAAAATGTATCCTGCTCAATTAGAGCGAGTGTAGGAAGAGGAGGAGAGAAGGGAACCACAAGCATCACGGGAAAACTCGATCGATTGGCCAGGGATTGCCTGGGACGCCTCCTCCGTCAGGGATGAATACGCCAAGGAATCACAAATGAAATTAACCTGCCAAACTGTCAATTTCGGGGCTCATGACGTTGGGAAAATGGCGAGGGGCTGCGGGCGGGTTCAGGTGCTTCCTGGCGCTGGTTCAACTCGGCTGCTCAGAGGTGGCTAATTCTACATGCAAATTTCAGTCAATAAGCTCCTAGCAAGACATCCCAGGATAATTCAAAGGATCTGATTTTTTTCCTCTTTCTGCCCCCCTCTTGCTCTTTTTTTCTCTTTTGAATACCAACTAGACAGAAGCTGGGATTCAATCAGCCGTTTGCTTGTGTTTTTGCATATGTGTGCCGTCCCTATAGTCAGAAAAATAATGAGAGTGTGAGAGTGAGAAAGCGGGAGAGAGACAAGCGTATTGAGAGGAGGGGGAAGTACCTGTCTGCGCTCATGTCCTCCCAGTCATCTTTGGTGAGACTGTCCATAGTACTGAGCATCGAATGCACGGGTCTCCTGCTGAAGGCCACTCCAGACCTGATCCTGTGGTTTGCCTGAGAGCCAGCTTTCACCTCGCGTTTCATTGCAGACCAATCGAAATCTCGAGCAGTCTGTGTCTGACCTGGCCGGAAGCATTCGTGGCCTCCGTCGCCTTTCTCTCAAAGCTTTGTGTCCGGGCGAGCTGCCAGCACCATTCCTCTCTGTCCTGGTCCTCTTCCGGCTCCTTTCCTTCCTGCAGATCGTCTGCAGAGCACCCAGTTGTCTTCTCGCTAGTAGAAGATCTCACTCTCCAGAGAAACCTTTGTCTCTGTAACTGCTCTCTCTGTGGGAACACGAGCACAGCAGATTATCACCTCATCGTTTGAGCTTTAAACTCTCGCTTGGCCTTTACAGAGAGGCTCTGTTCTGGGGCAGGCGAACAAGCACTCTGTGATTCCACCCAAATTTGTTACTCATGGCTAAACATAAAAGAGGGCCATTTAGGCAGCTTGTCAAATCCTGGTGGAGGGTGTGAAAGAGAGGAGGGGATGCCTGCTGGGTGTATTTGCCCCCAGGCAAATCACTGCCTTTTATTTAGCACTCTCGCACCGCGCCGTCACACCGCACCACCTTTCAAACAACATTAGGCCTCTTTACGGCTGGCTGACAACCACTCGCCCCCCTCCCACAACTCCATCAAAAATTATTTCATTTATAATGCGTTTGCAGGAGCACATAAACAGCAGCCTGCCCCTGTGGGTTATTAAGTTTAACATGGTGCTTGTCATTCGGTAATAAAGGCGATGACAGCCCCCATTACACGACCATATGGCAGCTGCTGGCACCACTCACAATGCCATCATCTGCTCCGAATTATTCCACAAACCATTTCATTCCTCTGCTCAGAACGCTCCCTCAGTCCTTAGCAGCCCCTCCAGCTAGAACAAGCTAAATGTTGCTTTAGGGGAAGTCAAGTGCTTTCGAATAGAGCGTGAGCTTGATTTGCTCAGGCTAAATACTAATGACAAATGATTTGCTTGTGTTAAATGAGTGAAGGGCCCGCTGTCAGACACCAGCGGAGCCAGCGAACGCAAACAGAGCCGTTTAGTTTCATCCAAATGAGTCTTCAGGGTGTTTCAGGGCTTAAATCGGCGATCCATACCTCAGGAAGACAGGTGGTTCTTACCACAGCTGTACTTCTGCAAATTAGTGTTGTTTTTTGTTTTGTGTTTTGCATGACCTCCATCCAGTTTCAGACCACTGAGCTCTGCAGTTAACCTACTTGCGTTGGTTTCCAATAGTTATGCACTGAAATTAAAATTCATGCCCAAAACCAACATTTTAAATTAGACTTTAAAATCTCTAAACATTTTTTTTCTTTTTTACAGTTTTTGATTGCACTTGTTCCTCCTTCAGGTGGAGTTACTACCAATGCCCCTACAACATTCAATAATATCATAACAGATTTACTTTTGGCCAATATACACACATTTTTATCTTGTAAAGGGCTTAGGAAACCTCAAAGGACATATATATTTTCCATTTCTAAAGGAAAGGTGGCAGCTCCTTTAGGACATTTCAGGTGTATGGGTAAATACTCTTTATTCATGGAGTTTCATGTGTTTGGCAAAATAATCTGTGCCAAATTTTGGTGTATCTCCACTTTCACATTAATAATCTAGTTGTTTCATTGGCATTTTAACACTTTATAATGTTTATGCTTGTAAAGTGGTGACGTATGAATATTGCCGTGACATCACATCTGTCTTGTGGAGGACAAATGATCATTAGTATGAATAAAACTGAATAAAAAAAGACAAGTGTTAAGTTTATGATGGTTAGGCATTAACAAATGTTAATATTAACACTGACTTTTTCTACATTTTATTTCTGCCAATAGTATGTGGCTCGACGCATGATGCAAGGAACTGACTTCACATAACTCAGCTAAAGGTTGATTCCATTCAAATAACTGAAGAAATAAATAACTAGCAGCAGCCGGTGACTGGAAGGTTCTTCTGCGTCTCGTCTTGATGGGGTTCTGCTCCTCCTGACCTCCCGAAACAGAAGCTCTGCTGAAAGAATAACAACCCATACGGTCACCTGACAGCCACTTTCCCTGTTCAAATCAATTATCAGTAATGACACATAATTTCTCATCTTTTCAAAGCTCCATTCAGCTGATTGAGCTGATAAAGAGGCCTTTAATGGACTCCTAACCTCAGATCGCACAGGTTACTGAAGAGTAACACAGATGGATTCGGATGGTAATTCTCGATGTATGATGGAGTCTGTGTTCACGACTTCACGGCAGGAACTTTGTTGCTCTGTTTGTTTAAAGATGGGAAAATAAACACATTTGCAGAGCAGAACTTTCTGCCGCCTCAGGTTGATAAAAGTTTCATGGTGAATGTGGATGCTCATTTGTCGAATGAACATGTTGTGAAATATTTACAGTCAGTGTTTTTTTTTGTTGTTTTTTTTGAGCTGACCTTTGGACAATAAGAAGCAAAAACAAAAAAACAAAAAAAACAACCACAATAACTCTTCACCTATTCACACACACACACACACACACACACACACTCTCTCTCTCTCTCTCTTTCTCTCTCTCGCTCACACACACACACACACACACAAACACACACACACTCTCTCTCTCTCTCTCTCTCTCTCACAGACACACACACACAGACTCTTTCTCTCTCTCTCTCTCTCTCTTTCTCTCTCTCTCTCTCTCTCACACACACACACACACACACACTCTCTTACTTGAGTAAACCTTGTTCATACTGTGATGCTAACATTGGAAATTACATGGAAAAATATAGATATAATTTTAATAAATTTTATCCTTTTATTATATTATCTGCTAAATTTCACAAATTATTTTCCGCCACCAGCTGGAGGTTTTAGTTCCATTTTTAGATATTGTTCTGTCTTTCACAGCATATGATAATTCACTCTCACGAAGTAGATCTGAAGTGATGACCATTACTAGACGATTAGCTGAAACACCTGCAGCGTTTGCATGTTGTGACTGTCAGACAGATGAAATTAAAATCTGATCTTGTCTTGTTCTTGTGAATATTGTGTATCTCATGAGCTAAGTGTGTATATACATATATATATATATATATATATATATATATATATATATATATATATATATATATAACTGTATTCAAATAAAATTTTGTCACAGCGTAGTTATAGATTTAGGCATTGAATATTGAAAAATGTAATCTGATGGTGAAATGAAAGTTTAAAGTTATAGTTCACCCCAAAATGAAAATTGTGTCATTGTTTACTGAACCTGTGTGACTTACTTTCTCCTGCAGAAGATTTCTGTAGAATAGAGGATTTTTCTCAAAATATCTTCATGTTCCTCAGAAGAAGGGCACACAGGTTTGGATAAGCATGAATGATGACAGGATTTTCTATGTATTTATTTTGGGGTACTAAAATTACTAAAACTAAAGTAGAAAAAAAAAATGAATTAAAATAAATAGAAATATGTGCTGTGTGGAGCAGGTACAATGCAAAATAAAAATACGAAATAGCTAGAAGACAGTGTGGTTATGAATCTGGTAATTAAAATAACTTCCACTTGCTCACGTCACAGGCGCTGGTTTAGGTAGGAATGGTACCAACTTTCTGCCAACTTAAGAAATGTCCCTACCACGGTTTGGCCAATTTTCCCTGAAGAAGGGTGTCTATACACTAGAGATCGCTCTGCTGGAGCGTTTGACGGATAGGGATGTACAAGCTCTTTCTGAGCGCTGCAGAGAGCCATGTGAGGTTCAAATCAGTTGGGAATACAGCAAATTGGATTTCCAAAAGCACATCTGGACTCACCTCTCTCAAATTCTCAAGGGTTAATGGTCATGTCATAATTTTATTTCGTGATTTCACTGGAACAGGAAGCGGATGAAAGATGAAAGTGTGTGGAAGACCCCACTGTGCCACTGAGCTAAACCTCGACGCTTTTACATTTCAGGAGAAATCATCTCAGATATCAGGAGCAGGACAGACCAACATCTACAGTTACTAACAATAGTGCTTGTTGATCGACCTGAAATAAAATAAAATACAATTATTAGATTAGAATCTAACACAAAAATAAGAAATGATGGCAGTTAACTAAAATAATTTAAATTAAGAGTTCTCCCAACCCTTTTGTTCACTTTTCTTCTCTGCCCTCTCTATCCACATCGGTTACTGAGGGGTTAGTAAAGACAGCAGTGACGCTCCAGTTAGAGTTCGTCAAACTCTCATATATTGCTCTGTTTCTCAAGCTGAGACGAGATGCATGACAGCTGTACAGTAGATGCAGTCTATCCCAAAAACCTCCAGTTTCTATCCAAGTATGAAACGCGTGTAAAGGAGACTATAATGTCACAGTCGAGCCTGTTCTGTGTGTGTGTGTGTGTGTGTTTGTGTGTGTGATTGCAATCCGTTTCTGTCAAAGTGTGCTAAGCCACTGCTTTTGAAACGTCCTCTTTTACCTTTAAACTGCTTCAACTCTGACACCATCCAAATCTCTCCCCTACTGAGATGGAGATATAAAAAGAAACCCCACTAATTAAATAGCTCTTAATTCGCCAAGAAATCAAAGTGCTAAATGACAAGAAACATAAAACCCCTGGCTGGGGTGTGAGGATTTCTGTTCACCTAGCCTGGGAGGGATTGTGGTCTCGACAGACAAGCAGCGAATCTAAACCCAATTAAGAACCACCAATTAGCTGGATGCGTTCTGGAGACTAATTAAAAGGGGCAAAAAGAGGCACTTTCAAGTTATTATTAGGACCCAAAAGAAGCCTGCTGAGGATCAGATCAGGTCCCGGCGAGACATCTGCACCTGAAACACACACCTCGTTCCCTCCCATCAGCTCCAGAGCAGCGCTGGAACAACCATCGCAGAGGAACTTCCTGCTAGGAACTCTGGGTAATACTCCAGTTGGAACACAACAAGGGACCTCGTTCGTTTATATATATATACTGTATATATATATGAGCAATATCACTCGAGAGGAGATTGTAAATACATAAGAAAAACAACAGCGGCATGTCTTTAAAAACTTTTGTGCAGAACTACTTCCTTCCTCCTGTCACAGATTCAAATCTCATTTTGACAGTTTAACAGCTAAGATCAAAATCTGTTACTAATTCAGAAACGTATCTTTAGAACTAGTTACTAATGAGCGTTGAGTTGCTACATTAAAAATGCATCGTATAACTTACAATAGAATGCAAAAATCATTTTTATAAGGTGTTTGAACAGTTGTGTGAAAACAAGCAGCCTATAATGGTCAATTCTTTCATAATTCAACAGTCTCTCCACATGAGCAGGTCCAGGTTTCTCACTACTATGACAATATAGTCCGTGAAAGTCATGTCCATTTGTCACACTCTCTGCCCAATAATAATAATAATAATAATAATAATAATAATAATAATAATAATAATACATTTTATTTGCAATGCACCTTTCTTACAGTCAACGTGCTATAACAGTAAAAATTACAATAAAAGGAACAACACTACTCCATAACTACAAACTAATATATACATATATTATTTTATTTTTTTCAAAGAAGTTATCCACTGACAAATTGTGACAGAAATGAACACCATCTCTCTCTTCTAATCACCACATTTCATCAATTTCTGACACAACCTGTGCATCTAAACTCATCTGCTTGTGTTGTTGAGCAGATCTGAGCGGTTTATTATCGTTCCAGCTGTGGAGAAGCTCACCAGCCACTCTCTGAAAACACACATTTACTGCATCTCCTCTCTTCATGTCAACAGCACAGGTTTGTTTTTAGGCTTTTTTTGTGAGACGGTGTGAACCTCTGCTCCATCGGTCGGTCCCAGCGCGTCTCTGAGCGAGTACATCATTTGAATAACAGCTGTTTATTAGTACAGGACCGTTAGCAGACCCTCTCCAGAGCTTCTGAGCGGGATGGAGAATAAAGAATACTACTAAAGTTGAGACAGAAGGAGAAGAATAAGTGAAAACTGTGATGGGATGTTCTGTGAAAAGAGCATGTGATCTTTACGCTGATTTAGTCACAGGCCTCTGAACAATAACTTTGCTTTGCTTTAATTTTTATGGTTCTTTTGTAATTCTGTGGTGCTATTTATCATTGTGCTATTTATTTACAGTTAAATTTCAGGACTTCTATCATTAAGAGGGATTATTAGTGGCCTGCTCTCTTCATGATTTACAACAAAGATTGTGAGATCACACAAATAAATAAAAAAAATTTATTATAAGCAACGTTCTGGCTCATCATAATAAAAACATTACATTAACTCACAGTCATTCACAACACTCCAGTCCAGTTTGGGTGAACTATGCCTTTAATGCCATTATAATGCAATTAAGCACAATTTAACACACAACGACAAATATTTTGTGAAATAACATTTTATTTTTATTTTTTAGAAATGCATTAAATACAAAAAAGATATGTGTAACATATTTAATTTAACAGTGAGGAGGAAAACAATATTATGTCAATTTAATATGAATCAGTACATTAATGCAACATTGTGATCATTTGCTTTGGTTTCAGTACAGTGTCAATAAATAAGCATATTATTTCACAGTTTATATATATATATATATATATATATATATATATATATATAAATATATATATATATATATATATTATAATACATACAACTTTTATATAAGATCACTTTTTCTCACACAGTATTAATGAGTCTTTATAGTTGAATATGTAATAGCTTTTATACTTTAGGAAAGTGTTCCTCACAATCCAAAGACATGCTGCATAGGTGAAACAGAGACTATAAATTGCCCGTCGGTGTGTGTGTGTGTGTGAATGTGTGAGTGTGTGTGTGTTAACCTTGCAATGGACCGGCCATCCATCCCGAGTGTTACCAAGATGCTGGGACCGGCTCCAGCATCCCCACGACCCACACAGGACAAGAGATGGATGGATGGACCCTCGCAACCCGATCATTACATTTGGGTCTAAGCATGAAAAAGTTTGAAAAGCACTGCACTAGAGGTCACTGACATCCCTTGCATTACTGTCAGGAAAATATTTTAGATTTGAATTCATTTTCACTCCTAAAATGATAAGACACTCCCTTCTGAATATTCAAATCCAGAATAACTGAGCTCTGATGTAAGAAAAGAGATATTTCACTAATGTCTACCGCTTCTAAGAGTGAAGCAAAAGAAACCGTGAACATTCGATCGTTGAATAGCGAGCTGCATATTTTCAGGCATCATTACTCAAACAAATAATTAATGGAGGGGCCAAAAGTTGTGCTAGTCTTCAAAACAGACATCAAGCATTCTGACTTTATACGTTCTTCCATTTCTGGGACCCAGGGCAAAAAGACACTCATTACTCCTAATACCTTGTAGCAATCAAGATGAAAAGCAGAAAACAGCGGCACAAGAAGGGTAAACTTTATTAAACTTCATTAAAGTCAAAGTCGGGGATCATGTCTGTAATGGTCACACTCAGCGGAGGGCGAGCAGCGCAAATCATCTCAAAGGCTTTTTTCCAGCTTAATGGCTGGGTAATTTATACTTTGATGTCGTTTGAGTGTAGCTATCACTGTCTAAGGGCTGTTTATTCTGTTTATGAGGCCTAAATAATTCCTGGCTCTTTTTACCCATAAACCCTAAGCAACAATTAACAGCTGCGGACATCCCGAGAAGAGGCAGATGCATAATGAGGAAGAAAGAGCAGATGAAAAAAGCTGTTAGAGGTGGGGGGGGGGGGGGTTTACAAATGGGCGCTCTGCAAATGATACCAAAGTGAATCCAGTGGCGTCTTGCTACAAAACTAGATATTTTAATCTCAAAGCATCCAACACTTAGATGATCCAGCAATTGACTGAACGGCTCGATTGAAATTGAATGTTCCCTCCAGAGAGCCATCCAGAGCTGCTCCTGACAATGGGATTGGCTCGTCTGCGCTGTTATTAAACACAGCCCTTCATTGGTCGCTCTGTTCCCTGCTGATTTTAATTTGCTATTAGCAGTCGACACATTCGTCCCCGAGGCAAAACAATCACAATGATTATCTACAGTATACGCACACGTAAATACACAGACGTACAGAGGCACACCTGATCTAATACAGGTAACGCTCTCTTTTTAACTCATTCACTAATTTATACACTAAAACGTTATTAATGTTTACAACGACTGAACTGAAGTTACTGTATTTTATGGGGGGTCTAAAAAGTTTTGTGGATTTGATGTGATGCACAACAAGCTATTGATTTTCCCTTACTTAATTGCTATTATATATGTATTTTCAGTCATTGTAAAGGTTATTGTTGGCTTAGGTCTTATTACTATATATAAAAAAAACAATTATCCAATTACTCGGTTAATAGTCAAAACAATCGACAGATGGCTTAGACTTAAATGCATTAAAATTAATGAACATGATTAATATTATTCAATGGATATTATCAATTGATATAGAAAAATAATCTGAGATCTGAGACAAAATGCTTTTTACTTGGTTCCTCAACAATATTTTGAGATTACTGAACACAAAACTCCAGGTTTCATACGTATCCAAAAAAAAAAAAGTAGATGTATATGAACTCGCCCATATGTTTTCAACTACACTTTTAAGAGATTTGTCCTTTCCTCTGTAAAGTCGCTGACCCACATAACGGAAAGGCCTAAAAAAAGACTCCCGATCTGCTGGAAAGGGTGCAGGACCGGAGACCTCCTGACTGTGAAAAGTACTTGAAGGAAACGAGTGAGCGAGAAAAGCCAGAAGCAGCCCACCGCTGTCTCCGCCAGCAATTAAGACAGCCTGAAACTGCAGGCCGCAATCAGGTAATTAAGCATTAGCAGATCATCGGCACGCTTATGAGCGCAACCTTCACCAGCACAATCATCCTAATACGGTCAGTAAAACGGCAACCTGCCATCCCGTCCTTAATTGTCGGCCATCAACCATAATTTAGCTCGCTGTCCCACATAACAGCTTGATAAACAAGAGCGGCCTAATTACACCTCGCACATCCCGACCCATTCCTCTCAGCACAAACAATAAATAAAGCCAGGTTAAGAAGAACCCTGTGCTTCCACAATCACACCGGTCGGTAATGTTCGTCTCGGGCAAGTGGAGATCAAAGACAGCGCTCCCTTTTCACCTCAACATCTGTCTTTTTTTCTTCCTTCCCGCTCTGGAAAGCACGAGTTAGGCCGGCCTAAGTTTGCTCTGTGCTCGCTGGATCGGGCATGACAGGGATCACGGCTAACCCCGAAGGACAGGTGCTGCGTGGCTGGAAAGAGAGCAGCTCCCTCGTGCTCCTCGCAGGTCACTTCCAAGCAGCGCGTGAGCGCGAGCGCAGCGGCAGAAGGCCCTTAATGGGGAGCGTTGGCTGCTAGCCTGTAATTAGCTTGGACAGCTCAGGCTCAAAGAGAGAGAGGGAGGCAGCCAGGCTACATCATAATGAGCTCAGCTGGGATTAGGAGGACAGGCAGCAGGCAAGGTGGGGGCGTGAAAGAGTGAGCCCTCCTGAAGGAGCGAGCCGGGGCTAGAGATCAAGCAGGGGAGGGCCGGGCTGCGCTGGCTGCCAGGGTTAGACCCCTCAGCAAAGGATGGGCCAAATGAGGCCTGGCAAGGAAAGGGCCAAGGCGGCCTAATGAAGCGCGACACCTCCAGCAGACGAGATCAGCAGTAATTAACACGCGTGCGCGCACCGACTGTCACCGATCGTAGCCCCGAAAAACCTCCAGGGAGCAAACCTTGAGACAGGAGCGTCAGTGTGTTTAGCTGCTGCCAGCGTCTGGAGTCCGGCATCTGTATTCACCGCTGCTTCCAGGAAATTACATTTGTTTGCATGTCTTTTCTTCCAGTCGACGCCGTGTAGAATGTGCGACTTTGGGAAACGTTTAATTTCCTGCACAATGGCTCAAAAGATTTAGCATCCTTGCTTCATAAGGATGACATTTCAGTCCTAGAGGCAAGCGCTGTAACTTTGGGGTGTAAATGTGCTTAAGGGGTCATCGGATGGCCATTTTTCACAAGTTGATATGATTCATTAGGGTCTTAATGAAGTCTGTAGCATGCTTTGGTTAAAATTTCTCAATGGTAGTGTAAAAACGAATGTTTGTAGCATTTTCCTTTAAATGTTAATGAGCTCTGCTGACTCCGCCCCTCTCTTCCTGGCATTTATACATACACTACTGTGCAAAAGTCCTAGGCACTTTAGTATTTTCACCCCAAATCATCATTCACTGATGGAGAGGAAAGGTAAATTACTATAGCATTTTATTTTATGAAAATGAGATGAAGATGTTTCGCACTGAAAGAGAAAATTAATACAAATGATTAGGTCCTGCAGTATTTAATGTTCTTATAGCAAGAAAATAATAGATTAATAAATAAGAAAATAATTCCTTTTAAATATATATATATATATGAAATACTAATGAAATGATGGCTATGCCCCTGGTATGACAAAATATTAACCTATACATAATATTTTAAAGCTCTAATAACTTATAACATATTTGATTGGTCACAGAATCAAATCAGCCACCAGACGGCGTCATTGACTGATAGCAGATATTTCGGTAAAAAAAGACCCAGTGTGAAGCGCATCAGCAGGATAGGATTGTTTTTTTTTTTTTGGTTTATGTATGAAATGAGTTAAAAAAATAGTTAAACCCAGATATGTGTCAGATCCATGTCAGGATTTAAAGCGACAGTTTGGTTTTAACTGATACTGTAAAGTTGAATGGATATAAATAATAGCTAAAATGCATTGAATAGAGACTTCAGTAGCAGTATTGCTATCAGAGTTACTGGCCTTTAATAATAGACTACTTATTAATAAGATACCATCTTTATATTGTTTCCACATTCATTTGGAGATTCAGTGAGAATTATGAAAATATAAATATATTATATTAATATGCAATTAATTGCAATTAATTACAGAAAAAATGTGCAATAGTTACTTTTTATAAATTGATTGACAGCACTAGTTTACATTCTGCCCTGATGAAATCAGATGATTCCCCATTAATCCTCCAGAATGTGGCTGAGCAGTGCTTTCACATGATTATGAGTAATAAACACAGTACTGTATCACACATCAGTGAAGCAAATGTATATTAAGATCAGTGTGTGTGTGTGTGTGTGTGTGTGTGTATAAATCATCATCATCATCTTCATGATCTAATGTCTGATTTATTTATATCAAATTTACTTCCAGAGCAGAAGTGAAAATTTCATATTAAGTGTGATTTTTGCTGTTAATATGGTAAACAAAGACATTAATGAATGAATGAATAAAGAGTGAAACAATCCTGAAATCCAGTTTCTGCTGTGTTAAACTGCCGTGTGAACCTAACCTTTACATCCAGACAAACTGCTGATAGAAAATGAAAACGATCAGCTCAGCTCCTTCCACTGACACTGTATTGTCTGCGAGGTCTCTCTCAGTTGGAGCACCACTTTTAAGTCAATATTACTGGAGCAGGTGAGCTCTGCAACACAAATACTATTTAAACCCTATTCCACAGATGCTTTCAGCTCATAACGTCCTTGAACTTGCTGTATGGCAGAGCGCCTTTGGGTTCTGATCCCACGTCATGAGAACGCTCTCTCCTCCGCTAACAGCTTCACAGCAGATCTTCTGTTCTAATCCACTGTAAAGCTATGAGTGTCCTCCTGCAGGATGCTGTCTCCATCCCCCTCAAGCCTCCTCCAGCTCCGTCTCTCATCATTATGCACAGAGCCAGTAATCGGCCTGGGCTTCTCTGGAAGGGAGCAGCGACTAATTTCTTTGATTCAGCGAATCTGTTTATGAGCGCAACTTTGATCAGCGTGCGGATGTTTTAATAAGTTTTAATTTTATTTACACATCCCAATGCACCCAGTCTGATTTAAAAACTTGAAAATCCCTTCTGGAGGAAGAGAGGCTGTGTTTTTATGTTTTGCTGATAGTGGTCTTGTTAATGGTGAGTGACGTGGAGGGTTACTCAGGGCTGCAGCGTTCTAATGAGACTCGTGCTAATACACGCGTAATAACACTAACTCCTGACCGATGCAGGCCTGACCATCAGAAACAGGCTCAGGCTAGCAGCTCGCTAACTGATTTACACCGGTTTTGAGGCATTAGCCTCATGAGTGTAAGCGTTCAAGACGAGTTTGTTCAGCAGGTAACCGTAACTCAACTCCCTGACACCACCAGCTCTGTGCGGAATAAGAGCGTTCCCCAAACAAGCCTGGAAAGCTTAATAAAACAGCTCCATGGAAAAGCAAGCGTTTTTTTCCCCACTTATCAAAACTAAGAGGAAGGAGATTATCAGAGGCTCTTTCTCTTTTGTGCCTCTGTTAGAAACACACACACACACACACACACACGCAGCAGAGGTGGGTAAAATCACACTGCTTTCACACGGGATCACATTGCACTGCTGTTTTCTTTAATTAACCCAAAGAGAGCACGGCTGACAAGGTCAACACTTGCATCCCGTGTGGATACTCTACATACGCCTCCATTATATACATTTAAAAGGCTTGTGAAAAAGAAAGGGGGAAATGTCAGGGGGTTGGGGAAATTGTCCCGACATTTTGCTGCTTCCAGGGGTTTAGGTTTAAACCAAAGACTCAAAGGAGGGAATCAAAACCTTTTCTCTCAATCTTTCCCAATGCTTTTTTCTTCCTCTCTATTCTGCCGATAAAAACAGTCACCTTGGCCTTTTCAGGATGAAGCACTTCTGCACTCCTCTTCCTGAGAGCAGAAACAAAACACTTCATACATGCTTTTAATTCAAGTCATTGTTTCATAATTCTAGCAAACACTTTCTCACTGATCTAAGAAACACCAAAAACAGATAACAATCACACAGTATTTTCATTTGTGAAGTCTCTTTACAAGACAAGAATGACACTCTCTGCTGTTTAGAATCCACTAATATATAAATGCATATGATTCAGAGGTTGATCGATATTGGATTTTGCTGACAGGAAAATAATGTTTAAAGAAAGGCAATAAAAATAAATAAATACACATAATAATGCCACTAATGCAGTGGATTGTGTAAAAGTAAAAAAAAAAAAAATCTCATTGGCAAGCGGTTTTCTTTATAGTCCAAGG
>NC_068371.1:2142314-2239814 GCF_023724105.1 Carassius gibelio | reverse complement strand
TCTTAATATAGGGAAAGAACTAATACTTGGAAAAGATCTTTTAAAAGCTGATTAGCTGTTGACGAGGCTAATCACAACTAACTTGGAGCTCTCCGTCCAAAGGATCTTCTGACTGACGTCTTGAAGTCGAGTCATTAACAGCAGAGCTGAACTTTCCTGTCCCAAAACCAGACTTAACATTCACCACATTCATGGGAACAGTGCTGTCCTCAGCATCAAAGACCTCGGCTCGGCCAGGATTAGCAGAAGACAAATTAAAGCTCACAAAGGAGGAGCGATCGATAGCTGAATATGGAGAACAAAGAAAGGGTTCCAGCCGTCCTGAAAGTAGTGTCCAAGTGATGTGAGATGTGAGAACACTTCCCAAATATCAGCTCTGAAGGAGGACTTCTGTTAAACACTGGACTGATGCACTTCTCAAGTCGCTCTCAGACCACATTCACACAGCTACTACTCATGCTTTCTTATGATTTATTATTGATGTTGTACTTCTGATTTAATAAATCAATTAAAGACATCTCAGGACTGTACATCTGTTAATAACTTATCAAGCTGAACTTTTCATCTGTAAATAACACACATGCACATTCACAATTCTGTCTACTGATATTTTCTATTTCTCTGTATAGTTATTTATAATTTATTATCTCCTTTCTTTATTATTAGTGTTTTATTACCTTAAGTCATAAGCATGTCTGTTAATTTACAGTAAGGTACATTAGATAAGATTGGTTTAGTTAACAGGAACTAAGCATGAGCAACACTTCTTCAGCATTTATTAATCTTAAACACATCTGATGGAGCTCAAGAGTGTTTTCTGAGTGTCTAGGCTCCTGTCATGCGTGGATCCTCGGGATAGAGACACACTATCACATGATGAATGTTAAAGCACAGTCTGTGTTCAGCTCACATTCACCTTCATCAAGAACAGAAGCCTGGAAAATACTGCTTTACCCTGAAACTATATCACTCTATAACACACTGGGAAATAAGGTTTGGCATGAAATGTCTGTGTAGGAACATTTTTAAGCATCACAGGAGACAAACATGACTTTTAATAAAAATAGCAAAGGGTGTGAATTAAATAATGTGTGTGCTGTATGTTTCAGAGTTAACAAATGAACAGCTCATGATGATGTGATTATATTGACTTACTGTATAATCACAACAGCTTTGGCCAAATTGTGAAGAGAGAAAAAAACAACAATAAAATCACTGAAGCAAGCAGGTTTCTTCATATATTGACATCAATGATGACTGGTGAGCCGGCTGACATGTATTTGAGAGCACTGTGACACTTTCAAGACCAAAAAAGAAGGAAATGAGTTCACAAAGAGACTGAATAATATGTCCCCAAACACAGGGCATAAAGCTTGTGAGAGACTCAACAAATCAATCAGAAGATCACAGATCAGACCAATCTTGAACTTCTGAGCATTAAAGCTGAGTGCTGTTTCTGGCAAACTGACCGATCCCATCACACTGAGAACACGTCACTGCGTCTGGAGGGAATCAGAGTAAAGAGAGCGTAAAGATTAAAAACTAAAAAAACAACAGACAGCACTAACTACAGAAAACCTCAGGAGTTAATTAAGCTGCAATCAGCAGGAGCACTGGGACAATTAATCTTCCATCAAGACAAAGACAGAAACACACTGCAGTCACAGGCCTGTACTTGTGCAGTTTACACACACCGCTGCTCAGAAGTTTGGGATGTGTTTGAATGATGTGTGTTTATTTGATCAAAAACACAGAAAAAAAACATCAGTACTGTGAAATATTATTATCGTTTCAGTGATCAAAGCTGAATTTTTAACATCATATGCTAACATGCTGATTTATTATCAGTGCCAGAAACTCATGTGCTGCTTCATATATACATTTTGGATCCTAAGATACTTTTTTTCAGGTTTCTTTTCAAGATTCAAGATTCTAGGAGTTTATTTAACAAATGTAGTAGAGTACAATGAAATTCTTACTTTGCTTACTCCTCTCGAGAATGACTGTATAATGGGAACAAATATAACTTACACAGACAATGCAAAGTATGTAAAAAAGATTTAAAATACATTAAAGTAAGTAAAAATAGAAAAATAATAGCTTAAAAAAAGAGATGAAAGGAAAATCCGTATGTTAATAATAATAAAAAAGTTCTACACAGAATAAGTGTGCAGTGCAAGTGACAAACTGTGAAGTGTCAGAGTAAAGACTAGTGTTTAAATCATCGTTCAGATGCATTATGAGTGTATGACGGTCCAGCAGGTGAAGTGCAGAGTGCCATTAAACAGCCTTTGAGGAATAAAAGGTAAAAAAAAACAGCATTTACTTAAAACAGAAATCTTTTTTTTTACAACATACAATTTCTATTTCTTTTTTCTTTTCTTTTTTCCTTTTTTTTGAAAGAAATGCTTAACTTTTATTCTTAGAAAATATTAAGATTTTAAATAAATGCTGTTCTTTTAAACTTTTTTTAATCAAAGAATCATATTCCAAAGATTCCAAAAATAAAACAAAACAATTAAGCAGCACAAGAGTTTTCAGCACTGATAATAAATCAGCATATTATAATATGATGCTGAAAATTCAGCTTTGATCACAGAAATAAATTACAGTTTAACAGATATTAAAATAGAAAACCATTATTTTCAATTGCTTTTTCTTTTTTTATTAAATAAATGCAGGTTTGATGAGCAGAACAGATTTCTTTAAAACACTGATCCCAAACTTCTGAACAGCGGTGTATGTGGAAGCAAATTATTGTTTTAATTAAGGATGCGTTAAATTAATCAAAAGCGACAATATAATATCTTCTAGATTGTGACAAAATAAATAATTAAAAATAAGCAACAAATCTTATCTTGACCACCAAAATAACATATTAGAACGATTTCTGACCGACCATATAATACTTGTTTTTTTTTTTTATCACAGTATTACAGTTTTTACCAGATTTTTTTATCAAATTAATGTAGACTTTGTGAACATAAGAGAGTTTCATTTTTACAAATCATACCAACACAAATGTTTGAGTGCTAGTGTTCTGTATCTGTATTAAACATTAATCCTCTTCATTGTTATGAAGTGTATAATATAAAGCGTCTCAGTCTGTGTGGTACGGCTGAAATATTTTCAGATTTTTACATCATCTGAAAGCAGAACAAACAAACAGAAGTAAATGTGGCAACCATGTACGAATGAAAATGTATGAATGCTTATTTTTTATATTAAACAGAACTTATGGGCTGCTAGTGACATTACTGGCAATTCAATATTTCTGTGGAAAAGACTAACAATAAAACTAATTATATAATACTAATACTAATAATACTACTACTACTTATATAAAACCCATTAAATTCTGACAGACAGGCGTGTCAATATTTATCAGCTTTGCTTGCGTTTTGAACAGAGAAACATGTTTATAAAAGTTTAGTTTGGATTTATTTGTAATTGAGTTTGAGGTACAAATATTCTCTGTGCAAAACCAATGTTTTATAGTTTAATGATAGAAATTCTGAAATTTACCTGACCTGAATATTTACCAGAATACTGATGCTACGTGTAAATAAACAGCACAATAATAGTAATAGATCCATTAAAAAAAATGTTTATGTCCAATTTATTTTTACATTGTATAATTTGTTTGGTTAAATGGCTGAGGATCTGAAGATATTTTCAGTTTTTATGAATCAGTAATGAGCCCTTTAGCTTTATCTAGTAAGGGGTTAAATGGGATCCAGAGGTTGTTGGGCTTCAAACATCATCACGCTGAACAGGGAAAGACTTGAGCTGCCCTTATAATCACACGCTTGCAAAATAGTGAAACTCAAACTCTTAATTCTTTTCTTTTCTTTTTAAAAAAGACTCAAATAGTTGCTGGAGCTTAATGTAGGGCCCTATGAAATCCTTTGTATTTTTTCCCAATTTCCTTTTTTTTAATTCAAATTCCATTTTTCCATTTACATTTTTAGACTGTGTTGTAATGGTTAAATTAAAAAATATTAATCAAAAAGCATGCCTAATTGATTGAAATCAAGAAACATACACAGTTTAACATCAATTTATTATAATTTTACCAGAAATTTAATTGTTAAGGACCTAATGTATGAAATACTTATTTTCACCAAACTCTGTATTTTCCAGTTATTTTCTGGATTCCATTTGAATGGTTTAATTTTTTTTATAATCAAATAATTAACAGTTGTACACACACACACACACACACACACACACACACACACACACACACACACACACACACACACACACACACACACATATATATATATTTATATATATATATATATATATATATATATATATATATATACAAATCTTATAATTAGAGTTGCTTTTGATTACTAAAATTTAATGAAACCATATTATATTTATATTTAATTGTATATTTTACATTTAAAAAGTACTGTATTGGGTCTAAAAAAAATTAGTTTTAATAACACAGTTTCTTCAAGTTAAACAATTTTTTTTTATTTTGACAGTTTGCACTGAAGTGCTTTGAGTTTCTGTCTGTATATGAAATGAAGATAGTCTGAAATGGTTAAATTCTCATGAGGTGACTCTCTGAGCAGGATTCATATTGAAATAATATTTTTGTGGCTTAATATTAACAGCCACTAGTCCGTATTGTGTTTAGATTTAAGTGTGTTGATCTACTTTTGATTTATTTATCCAAAAGATTTGGCAAATTTCATGACATTCCATGTTATACTGTAAATTACATTTTTTATGACTGGTTTCCATCTGTGGAAGTTGTAGTTCCCTATTAATTGTTGTGACGTTGACGTCATGCGGTCGTGGAGTAGAGAGATTATAACCTGTGTTTGGCTTGATGAACCTAAACTTAGAGTTTAATTTCTGCAATAATCTAAAGTGAACAGAATGTCCTGCTGAGTGTTCGTTGGCCCAACACGGTCACTCCAACTCCTCATATATCGACGCTTGGTCAGGACACTTTGGTGTCGACTTTTTACGCTCAAGGTACCCCTTTAACATATTTTTTCGATTGTTTCTCTAAATTTAATGGTTTTCATGCATTTGTATTAAATATAAATAATTTTATATAACTTTATACTTTCATTGGAGCACGTAACCCCACCCTTACCTTAAACCTACCCACTCCTGATCAATATAAATCAAGTAACAGACAAACAAAAGTAAATAAATGTATAATAAGTCATGATGGTAGTTGAATCTGCCTGTTATATATTGTGTCTTATTGACAAATGGCAGGTTTAGGGACAGGGCTTGGGTTACATGCTCAGAAATGTGTAAATAGTGTAATATAAATAAAACTGTTGTGACTGTTTACATTGAAAAATCACACCCCAACATATACTGTATGCAATAATGGCAATGTTATTGCTCGATATATAATTTAATCATAATGATAATCGTTTAGTGTGTCGGCATATTGACGTGAAGGGTTTCTTATTTAAAGCAATGGAGGACCCTGCATGTCCAAAAATGACTCTAGAGGGGTAACGTTACCTTGTGCGCCGAAAAGCGATGGCAAAGTGTCCTGGCGAAGCATCAATATGTGATGAGATGGAATGAGACCGTGTTTGCTTCACGCTCTATTCTGTTCATTGTGCTAGAATCTCGTGTTTATAGTGATGTGTGAATGATTCGCTTGAAATGTTCCTCATTTGATGGCTCCGGTTCATGTGTCGGGGCCGAACCTTTTTAAAAAGTACATCTTTGTGCCTTAAGGGTCCAGACTGGTACCTTAACAGTGTATATAGTGCTACTTACAGTATAATACTTCAAGGTGTACCTTTTGGAAAGATTGTGCTCCAGTGACAGCTTTGTGCCTTACTTCTGACTTTGTTTCTGAGAGTGAACGGCATGTTCACCGGTGGATGTGTTTCACAGCCTTGAAAGAGGCATTACAGCATTACCAATTCAACTCCTAGCAAACTAATATGACAAGTGAAAGCGAATCCTAGAGTCCGGCAAACACAGGAGCCGACGCTTTCTTTTGGACCGGATGAAAACAGATGTTACATAACCCTTCTCTTTCTCTGCAGACAGACGACTGTAAGAAAGCGTGTAAAGTTGAGCCGTGTTTCTGACACATTTGCGGCAGCGAGTTTGAAGACTGTGATGACTGGTAATTACACAAGCAGGCCTTGGCACCTGTGTTTTCTCTGAGAGCAAGATAATGAAAAACAACAGCGCTGTCATCACCTTCGGGTTCCTGATTGCATTATCAAAACTACAGCCGGGCTCGGCGTCTGGGCGTGACCTTGTTAACTGCCAGGGTAATTAAGTTTAACCAATTGGGAGAGGGGATGATAAATTATTAGCAGGTAGATTTTGTTCACATTTTATTAAATTGGCCTGCCAAAAGGGTCGGCCAAATTATCTGGGGCCTCATTTGTTGGAGGCCGGCCACATTGGCGCATCTGTTACAATTATTTATAATTTCAAGCAGTCGAAAACCAACAGAGTTCGGCATCAGCCGCATAAAGCAATTTACAAATGATCTGATGAGGGAGTGTTTGAGTCTTTTCCAGCAGGGAAGATGAGGGGTAAAGAAGGAGAATAAAATGGTGAGAAAAAGAGCGAAAGAGTGTGAGAGAGAAAGAGAGAGGGGGAGACAGCGTGCTGTAATTACAGAACACGATTAGGATGTTCTGGGAGTTTGGCTGGTGCTGGTGGTCTCCATGTAGAAGCAGAGGGAACATATGGAGCGACTCGTGATCGCTCTCCCCGAGGCCCGTGACCCGTCTGCTGGCAGAGCTGCGTCTGAATTACACATGTACCCTTCCTGCCACAAAACAAATCTGATCACTGTTAATTACCAAACAGCTATAATCAGGCCCCTGACTGCATGAAGCTACGCTCGGGGCCCGAGCTGCTGTTTGTGTGAACACAGACGTGAGCGGCTCTCGGGTCAGGGCCGTGTTTTCAGCTGCTGATCAGAGGCCTGCAGATGGACGGGGACCGCAAGCAAGCGAGCAAGTGACCGGTCGGGCCTTTAACACATGGCTGGGGTTTATTAATGAGTCTCAGTACACACGCTGCTCATCTGATGAAAGCACTTGAGCACAAGAGGTCATATCATTACAGGAGAAAACACTCCAAACAAACTCACCAGCATCCAGACGAGTGTTTCAGGACAGCCAGTGGCTGGATTCATTCAGCGGCGTTCTGTTCAAACACAGTACTGCATTTCAGAACGCTGAAGGAAGGAATGACCGTGATTCGCTTCTCTACACCGAGTCAAACTACTGAAAGGTCATCGCATCTTTCTTATACAAATCAGACATCTACTGTAAGACTGTTAGAGTTCCAGTCGACTGACCGCTGCCAAAAATAAAGGAATGACTTTACGAAGCTCTATTCCCCGACAGTGCTTCCATGAGCATATGCAAAAAAAAAATTTTTTTTTGTTTTGTTTTTGATATTTGAGTTTCACCAGAAAAAAAACATTTTATCTACAAATCTTGTCTAAGACAGCAGCTTTTCAAAAATGTATGTTTCATCTCACAATACAAAGGCTTCTGGCATACCTGCAAACTCAAGAAAAATATTTAAAACAACAACAATAATAATAATAATAATAATAATAAAACATTAAACTGTAATGCATTTGAAACAAAAAATCATATTAATTAATATTTAATTAATTATACACATAAATTTTATTAATATTTATATTAATAAATATGAACTTGTGGCAGTTTTCCACAAGTTCATCAAACAACCGCAGTAAGAATATTTCATCAAGCACGGTGAGTAATGGCTTCTCCTACAATTGTTATTTGCACCTCTTGCCACATGTACAGTTTATCTATCTCTGTCGCTGATGAGGGATTCACATGTGATAAATGCAGGGAAACAGTTAGGCTGACAGAGAAGATTTCAGAATTAGAGACACGCATCCAAACTTTAATTGAGGACAGTAAGAATGTTAGGGCTCTAGATATGGCTTTGGATGCGTCTAGCTCAGGGATTCCTGTACATTGTCCGGTTCCAGCAGAGCCCCTGCAGCAGGGCAACTGGGTGACGGTGAGGCAGCGTAGTCGTGGGTCAAAACACCGCTCTTCTGTTCCGATCAAAACATTAAACAGGTTCTCCCCACTCAGTGATGCACCCACTGAGAAACCTGATGAAAGTGCTCTAGTTATTGGCGATTCTATTGTACGGAACGTGAATATAGAGACACCAGCCACCATAGTCAAATGTTTACCGGGAGCCAGAGCGCCTGACATCTTGGCAAATTTAAAAGTGCTGGCTAATGCTAAACGTAAATACAGTAAGATTGTTATTCATGCCGGCGCTAATGATGTTCGACTTCGCCAGTCGGAGATCACTAAAAATAACTTTAAAGAGGTGTGTGAACTTGCAAGCACGATGTCAGACACTGTAATATGCTCTGGTCCCCTCCCTGCTTACCGTGGTGATGAGATGCATAGCAGATTGTCATCACTCAATGGCTGGATGTCTAAGTGGTGCCCACAGAATAACATAGGTTATATAGACAATTGGACGAGCTTTTGGGGCAGACCTGACCTGTTTAAAAGAGATGGTCTTCATCCCTCCTGGGGTGGCGCCACTCTTCTGTCTAGAAATATGGCAAATAGTCTTAGTGTTTATACTTGACTAACTGGGGCCCAGGTCAGGAAGCAGACAGACTGGCTAAACCGACCGTCTGCTAGCTGCCTCCCGTCACAGAGGTCAGTTAATTCTCAGCACATAGAGACTCTTTCACCTAGATATCACACTATAGAGACTGTGTCTGTTCCACGAACTAGAAAATACAAAAAACGTCCAAACCAAGTTAAGGTTAACAATTTAATTGAGGTTCAACAAATAAAAAACAAATGCAATATGGATAAACAAATGATAAAGATTGGCTTATTGAATATCAGATCCATTTCTACGAAAACACTTTTTGTAAATAATATGATAACTGATCATAATATAGATGTGCTCTGCCTGACAGAAACCTGGCTAAAACCTGATGATTACATTATTTTAAATGAGTCCACCCCCCAAGATTATTGTTATAAACACGAGCCGCGTCTAAAAGGCAAAGGGGGAGGTGTTGCTTCAATTTATAATAACGTTTTCAGGATTTCTCAGAGGGCAGGCTTCAAGTATAACTCGTTTGAAGTAATGGTGCTTCATATAACATTATCCAGAGAAACCAATGTTAATGATAAATCCCCTGTTATGTTTGTACTGGCTACTGTATACAGGCCACCAGGGCACCATACAGACTTTATTAAAGAGTTTGGTGATTTTACATCCGAGTTAGTTCTGGCTGCAGATAAAGTCTTAATAGTTGGTGATTTTAATATCCATGTCGATAATGAAAAAGATGTATTGGGATCAGCATTTATAGACATTCTGAACTCTATTGGTGTTAGACAACACGTTTCAGGACCTACTCATTGTCGAAATCATACTCTAGATTTAATACTGTCACATGGAATTGATGTTGATAGTGTTGAAATTATTCAGCCAAGTGATGATATCTCAGATCATTATTTAGTTCTGTGTAAACTTCATATAGCCAAAATTGTAAATTCTACTTCTTGTTACAAGTATCGAAGAACCATCACTTCTACCACAAAAGACTGCTTTTTAAGTTATCTTCCTGATGTATCCAAATTCCTTAGCATATCCAAAACCTCAGAACAACTTGATGATGTAACAGAAACTATGGACTCTCTCTTTTCTAGCACTTTAAATACAGTTGCTCCTTTACGCTTAAGAAAGGTTAAGGAAAACAGTTTGACACCATGGTATAATGAGCATACTCGCACCCTAAAGAGAGCAGCCCGAAAAATGGAGCGCAGCTGGAGGAAAACAAAACTAGAGGTATTTCGTATTGCTTGGCGGGAAAGTAGCATATCCTACCGAAAAGCATTAAAAACTGCTAGATCTGATTACTTTTCTTCTCTTTTAGAAGAAAACAAACATAACCCCAGGTATTTATTCAATACAGTGGCTAAATTAACGAAAAATAAAGCCTCAACAAGTGTTGACATTTCCCAACACCACAGCAGTAATGACTTTATGAACTACTTTACTTCTAAAATCGATACTATTAGAGATAAAATTGCAACCATTCAGCCGTCAGCTACAGTTTCGCATCAGACAGTGCACTATAGACCCCCTGAGGAACAGTTCCACTCATTCTCTACTATAGGAGAGGAAGAATTGTATAAACTTGTTAAATCATCTAAACTTACAACATGTATGTTAGACCCTATACCATCTAAGCTCTTAAAAGAGGTGCTTCCAGAAGTCATAGGTCCTCTTCTGACTATTATTAATTCCTCATTGTTATTAGGACATGTCCCCAAAACCTTCAAACTGGCTGTTATTAAGCCTCTCATAAAAAAGCCACAACTTGACCCCAGAGAACTAGTTAATTATAGACCAATCTCGAATCTCCCTTTTCTGTCCAAGATACTAGAAAAGGTGGTATCCTCACAATTATATTCCTTCTTAGAGAAAAATGGTATATGTGAGGATTTCCAGTCAGGATTTAGACCGTATCATAGTACTGAAACTGCTCTCCTTAGAGTTACAAATGATCTGTTCTTATCATCTGATCGTGGGTGTATCTCTCTATTAGTTTTATTGGATCTTAGTGCTGCGTTTGACACAATTGACCACAACATTCTTTTGCATAGACTTGAACACTTTGTTGGCATCAGTGGAAGTGCATTAGCATGGTTTAAATCGTACTTATATGACCGCCATCAGTTCGTAGCAGTGAATGAAGATGTATCATATCGATCACAAGTGCAGTATGGAGTACCTCAAGGCTCAGTTCTAGGGCCGCTACTCTTCACGCTTTATATGTTACCCTTGGGAGATATCATCATGAAACATGGTGTTAGCTTTCACTGTTATGCTGATGATACGCAGCTCTATATTTCCTCGCAGCCCGGTGAAACACACCAATTTGAAAAACTAATGGAATGCATAGTCGATATAAAAAATTGGATGACGAGTAATTTCTTACTGCTAAATTCAGAAAAAACAGAGGTGTTAATCATAGGGCCTAAAAACTCTACTTGTAATAACCTAGAACACTGTCTAAGACTTGATGGTTGCTCTGTCAATTCTTCGTCATCAGTTAGGAACCTAGGTGTGCTACTTGATCGCAATCTTTCCTTAGAAAGCCACGTTTCTAGCATTTGTAAAACTGCATTTTTCCATCTCAAAAATATATCTAAATTACGGCCTATGCTCTCAATGTCAAATGCAGAAATGTTAATCCATGCATTTATGACTTCA
The DNA here is from genome assembly GCF_023724105.1 of Carassius gibelio. Taxonomy (NCBI): domain Eukaryota; kingdom Metazoa; phylum Chordata; class Actinopteri; order Cypriniformes; family Cyprinidae; genus Carassius; species Carassius gibelio. The sequence continues at coordinate 2,228,531 of NC_068371.1, read as the reverse complement.
AGGTTAGACTACTGTAATGCTTTATTGGGTGGTTGTTCTGCACGCTTGGTAAACAAACTACAGCTAGTCCAAAATGCAGCAGCAAGAGTTCTTACTAGAACCAGGAAGTATGACCATATTAGCCCGGTCCTGTCCACACTGCACTGGCTCCCTATCAAACATCGTATAGATTTTAAAATATTGCTTATTACTTATAAAGCCCTGAATGGTTTAGCACCTCAGTATTTGAATGAGCTCCTTTTACATTATACTCCTCTACGTCCGCTACGTTCTCAAAACTCAGGCAATTTGATAATACCTAGAATATCAAAATCAACTGCGGGCGGCAGATCCTTTTCCTATTTGGCGCCTAAACTCTGGAATAACCTACCTAACATTGTTCGGGAGGCAGACACACTCTTGCAGTTTAAATCTAGATTAAAGACCCATCTCTTTAACCTGGCATACACATAACATACTAATATGCTTTTAATATCCAAATCCGTTAAAGGATTTTTAGGCTGCATTAATTAGGTAAACTGGAACCGGAACACTTCACATAACACCGTACTTTCTACATCATTAGAAGAATGGCATCTACGCTAATATTTGTCTGTTTCTCTCTTGTTCCGAGGTCACCGTGGCCACCAGATCCAGTCTGTGTCCAGATCAGAGGGTCACCCGGATCCAGTACGTATCCAGACCAGATGGTGGATCAGCACCTAGAAAGGACCTCTACTGCCCTGAAAGACAGCGGAGACCAGGACAACTAGAGCCCCAGATACAGATCCCCTGTAAAGACCTTGTCTCAGAGGAGCACCAGGACAAGACCACAGGAAACAGATGATTCTTCTGCACAATCTGACTTTGCTGCAGCCTGGAATTGAACTACTGGTTTCGTCTGGTCAGAGGAGAACTGGCCCCCCAACTGAGCCTGGTTTCTCCCAAGGTTTTTTTCTCCATTCTGTCACCGATGGAGTTTCGGTTCCTTGCCGCTGTCGCCTCTGGCTTGCTTAGTTGGGGTCACTTCATCTACAGCGATATCGTTGACTTGATTGCAAATTAAAACAGACACTATTTCAACTGAACAGAGATGACATCAATGAATTCAATGATGAACTGCCTTTAACTATCATTTTGCATTATTGAGACACTGTTTTCCAAATGAATGTTGTTCAGTGCTTTGGCGCAATGTATTTTGTTTAAAGCACTATATAAATAAAGGTGATTGATTGATTGATATTTAAACAGTTATGAAAGAGTAAGTAAATAGTAATTTCTTGAAATTGTGAATTTGCAGCTGTCATAGTGTCACTTTATATTTCACAATTGTATTTCACTTTTTTTTTTTACTGTGTCTTAATCTTAAACTTTTCTTTATATTTTAGCATAACAACAAATCTTAACCTGTGATAAGTGACGGATGTAATACACCTGTGTGTTGACAGTTATTTGTGATCTGAGGTCCATTATATAGTAGAAGACCTGTAGATTAACACACGATCCATGAAAACACAGATTTTCCTCTTTATTTCATGTCATCCAGCTGACTTCTCTAGGTTTGATCCTAATTCCATGATTTGTTTTTATATCCCACCCACAGAAGCCCAGTGCATTATGGGACTTGAAGTTTCTCTTTTATGATTTCTAGTTATTTAAATCCTAAAATCTTTCCTTTTTACTGCATAGACAATCACGTTTTATTAAGAGGACATATTGCCAGTGGTGAATTACCCCACAAAATATACGCAAAATCAAAATAAACCATTTAACATCATACAAAACACAATCAGTAGCTGAACTGTCAGCTGTGAGCTGGACACAACAAAGAGTCAGAAAACATATAATTCATTGCATTGCATCGCATGGTGGAGTCATGTCAGGTAAAAGATGGAGGCTCCAATGTATTACTCACAAAAACAGATTGTTTTAAATGATTTCAGAGTAGTATTGTGTATATATGCATTAGCTTTCAACCTTCAAACTAAGCAGCACCAATAACGGTTTAGAATGCAACTTCAAATATTTTTTTGAAGTATTGTGATCTGCGTTTGGTGTGAACCAGTGTTAAGCACACAAAGTTTAGTTTACACCTACTGTGGAAGCACAACAGTCCTGATGAGACGAATGCTATCTAAACATGTTGAGTGAAACAAACGGGATCTGCCTCCTGAAGACTCTCAGTATGCTGGAAGCTCAGGGTTTGAGCGTCAGATAGTGATCAAAAGAAACACATCTACTCATCTAAACATGACCCCACATAACCAGCCGTGTGTGCAGGGAGCGGACACTTCAATTATACATCTGACAGCTCGGCTTGCACTAACACTAATAACACGCAGAGCCAGATGCTGAGAGGAGCGTCTGCACTCTGGAAAAGAGAGAAACGGGGAGAGAGACATTGAAATTTCATCACTTGGGAGGTTTCTTGCAATCTCAGACTTTAATTAAATTCATAACATTCCACCTATTAAATAAATACTTCTATAGGTGATGGAGCTGATTAAGTGGCACCTAAATGTCCCGGGCTGTCTATAAAGATCTGGCTAAACACAGAAAAAAAGAAAATAAAAGAAAAGCATGAATTAATTCTGAGATTAATCAATGAATTCACTCGAAACAGGTTAATAAAAATCTGCATGTCTAATCAATCCACACCGCAAGATCAATATTCCAGAGAGGAGAAAGAAACACTGGGATGCGGTTCTCAGTTCTCTGACAGCATTCATAATAAAACATTATATAATAGCTAAAGTATATAGCTGCAAGTAACCATGAGTCCAAAAGTCAAACTAAAAGTCAACAACAAACCATATCCTACTGTTGCTTTGGTGTGAATTCTACAGATGGAGCCTTGCATCACTTCCTGGAAACTTGAATCTGATTGGTCAGCTGCATTATTCCAGTCATATAATTATTTCCTAATATTGTAATGGACTATTGTCCCAGGAAAAGTACCTACATTTGTGAGCTAGCTTCATGTCTCTCGGATAATTTCATTTCTCTTTCTTCTGACAAAAGAACAGTCAGTCCATGATTATCTCAATATTTGACACGATAAAACATCCTCTGTCAGAGTTTATTATGGCAAAAATTTTGAATCATATTATTATTGGGTAATTTACTTATTTGGTAACACTTTATTTCGAAAGTCCACTTTCTAGTATCTAAAGTAACTCCATGTCAGCTAACAGTCTTTATAATATCAGTGACCGTCTGCTTCATATCTGCTAGCTTTATTTTGATGGATATTCTACAGATTATAAGTATCTTTGCAAATACATGTCAAAATATTCTACCAATCCGAATCTAACAGTACTAATACTCTAATGAGGGTTGATGTACAGTAGATGCACATTAATGAGAGTTCGTTAACATGTGGTTGCAAAGTTAGTTTCTGGACTAACAAAACAAAGTGTAACCAAAATATTTCTTAATTAAAAACTGAGAACTGTCTTCCAAGTAAATGTAATAAAATGTACAAAACCTAATTTATTAAGCTTGATCCCACTAATGCAAGGTTTTTATTGTATCTTTGATATTTGGATTATAAAAAAGAATCACATTAATATTCACATTTTGCAGCCTGAAATGAAGACGGACACAGTTTTTGTTTTATCCATTCAATCAGCAATCTTTATTTCAGGCTGCGAAATGTGATTATTTTAAAGGGGCAGATTCTTCTGTAGACCCACTGTGTGTGGGACAGGCCACATCCATCTTTCTATCCTCAGAAGAACATGGTCTTTCTTCAGTCCCAAACAGACACACAATGGGCTTCGTCTCTGCTCCTCTTGGACTTCCCTTGCTCTATCACTCCTCTCTTATTCAAATGAGAGTCTGGTCTCGCTCAGATCCCTCTGCTGATCAGCACTTTGATCATCCACAACATTTAAAATTAAAATAAAGCTCTAACAACCAGTGCATTAGAATTTAACAGGTGTTGAGGAAGAAGCTGATACAGAATTTCAGATTTGACTAGAATACACATCCCAGTCAGTGCAATTACAGCAGAACGGAAAGCCCTCTTGACTGTGTTACACCTTGGGATAACTGATCAGATCACTTTGATGTCTGTAGGTAAAACTGTTAAGAAACAAAACAGCAAGGCAGCCGCTACATGTGTTCAGTAAACACAATTTCATATTCAAAACACTACATTGGAAGTCTACATAAAGAATGCACGGATGATTGGCGCATACCCAAAATCACACACACACACACACACACACACACACACACACACACACACACACACACACACAGACGTTTGTTTTTGTGTAAAGTGTGTTCATCCCATAGGTGTAATGGTTTTTATACTGTAGAAACTGTATATTCTATGGCCCTTCACCAACCCTACACCTAACCCTAACCCTCACAGGAAACTTTGTGCATTTTTACTTTCTCAAAAAAACTCATTCTGTATGATTTATAAGTGTTTTGAAAAATGGGGACATGGGTTATGTCCTCATAAGTCACCCTCTCCTTGTAATACCTGTGTCATACCCATGTCATTATACAGAGTTGTGTCCTGATATGACACACACACACACACACACACACACACACACACAGACTCATAAGTCTATAAGGCTATCAGACACACAAGCTACAGTACTGTGAGAAGTTTTAGGCACAAATAGATTTTTTATTTATCAATTAAATTCTATTAACTAAATCAAATCAATATTTGGTGTGAGCACTCTTTGTGTTTAGAGCAGCTTGAGTCCTTGATGCACACAGTTTCTTTCAGGAAGGTTTCTTGGAGACACAGTTTTACTGGATTTAGTCTGTCTCAGTTTCTTCTTCATTCCAGATGGAGACTATTCTATTCTATTCTATTCTATTCTATTCTATTCTATTCTATTCTATTCTATTCTATTCTACTATTTTTCTTTATCAATCTTTCTTTTTATTTATCATATAAAAACCCTTGCTGTGTGTGCTGTGTCAGACTAACTCACATATCATTGCCCTGTTGTTGGTTTGATGGCTTCTATTGTCCTCATTTGTGAGTAGCTTTGGATAAAAGTTTCTGCTAAATGACCAAATGCAAAATGTATGAAGAGAACTGTTCTTTTTAACTTTATATTGATCAAAGAATCTTGAAACATAAAATGCATCACAGTTTCCACAAACATATAGAGCCGCACAACTGTGTTCAACACTGATAATAATCAGAAGTGTTTCTCGAGCAGTAAATCATCATATTATTCTGATTTCTGAAGATCATGTGACTCTGAAGACTGGAGGAATGATGCTGAAAATTTTGCATACAGAAAACCTTTATTTAAACTGTAATGAAAATTTGGCAGTATTACTTCTTTGACAGTATTTATGATCAAACTAATGCAGCTCCATATACTTTAATTCCCTATGCAGATCTGCTGAGAGGAGCTCTGGCCGTGTTCACGCAGGGTTAATGCCAACGCTTTGGAGTTGTCAGACAGCATGAAGTCTTGCAAAACTGAGCAAAAACTCCTGGTCATCTCTCACCGAAAGGCATTTCATTTATTATGGATGCGGTTATACTAAGAGGAGAAAAGCAAGCCAACGGTGTGTGGTTTTGCAGAAGTGCTCATTCAGCTTGCTCTGCATACAAAGGGCATTGAGCATGATGTAAATCTGTCACGGTGCTCCCCACACGGTCTCACCTCGGCGTGCCCCGCGGCTGATGTGGAGCTCCGCAGCTGTGCCTGGAGCTCTCCGACCTGCTGATCTCTTCCTGGGCTTGATATGACACGCTCAGCTCGCTGTGGAGCTGTCACAGCAGAAACAGACAGTGAAGGACAAGCTCGGTTAATGCAGTTAAGTCCTTGCTAGAGCACGAGTTCACCCCTCCAGGGGGCCGTGTTCGCTCGTGAGGACAGCCGCTGAGTTCAAACAACAGATGCGCTCCTGTACCTTCTGGAAGGAGCCGGTGTGTGCCGTGTGGGCCTGTACAGACACCGCAGGTCCTGGAGCTCACACCTGGACACGGACACACCGCTCACGGTCAGCTCATACACACGGGGTTAATCAAACACAGCCAGGTCTGTGCGAGCGCTGCTTCCTTGATTTGACAGACCCCTTCCCGTTCTGCGGTGGAGAGCTGAAGGGACAAAGCGGTCTCCAGCTCGTCCTGTCTGCTTCTGAACAGCTCCTCTTCCAAATCCTGTAAGAGACACTGAAGGTTAATCGGCAGCTGGGTCAGTAACATGACATTCATATACTGCTCATTCCAGTCCATTCATTTATTCAGAAATCCATTAAAAATGCAATTCATGCCTAATGTAAGGTGAGGAACATTTTTACTTTCTGAATTAAAATTCAGTTTGAGAAGAAAATCTTTAATTATTGTTTATTATTAGTCCACCACATTATTCAAAATCAACATCATGTGTGGTGGACCAACAGAGTCATGTAAATATGTAGGAAATATGCTGGAATAATTAGTGTGAGATATGCATTGTCTACAATATAATATTGTTGCTGTTATTTAAAAAATTTGGAAGCTGAAAAAAAAGAACTAGAATGTCCCCAAAATTCAATATATTGGGGCAAAATGGCCCTCTATTTCTATGTGATATAGTTGAGCCTAGTTATTGAACTGCATGATTGTAAATATGATTTGATCGTATACAACAGATTTGAGACACAGTAATGTAAATATGGTCTGTATTTACACTGTTTTGCAAAGAAATCTGTTCCAAACGAAGCCACAATGGAACTACTGTGCATCTCTGACCAACACACATCTCGCTCCCGAACAGATCAGTGTTTTTAACAAATTAATGTTTTCATGATGCATTCATATAATGTCATTAGACTGGTAACAGCCTATAGTGTCGTATTATTCTGATTCCATTTATTGAATAAGTGTAAGAGTTTGACAAAGATGATGCATACAACTAATAAGGTTTGGGGGAAAATACTATTATGAAGGTAAAAAATAAGAAATCAATTGAAGGTGGCAAATATTGTTAACAGACCACCACACAGAATATAACAATTATGAAAACAGTTGAACCTAAATAATGCCTAAATATCGTAATCAACAAAATCCCAGAAAACAAATGAGATATCTTTTTTTTTTTTTGTCAATACCACACCCCTAGCATAAATAAATAAATAAATAAATGTCAAGTGGTGTGACTCCCAAACAACTTTAGCATTATTATGAATAAATGATTTAAGATTAAAAAATAATAATAATAATTCATTGATAAACAAATAAATAAAAATTTAAGGTGTGAAAATGTGATTTAATCTTTCCACTTGATGGTTACACCACATGACACTGATTAATCATAAATATAAACTTTTTTTTTAGTTTTTTTTGTATTAAAAGATAATATTTTTAAAAGTCATATGAATCCAACATGAATCCAGAGAGTACATTACTAAGACATCTGTTTTAAACTAGCATTTTTGAAAGACTTGTTTTTGTCTTTATTGTAGACCGGACCCTCCTCACAGGGAGCTGACCGCACAGAGCAAGAAGGAACAAAAGACAGACAGCAGAAGGAAAGGAAAGCACGAGCAGCTAAAGCGGGAAGCCTATATCACAGGAGCTGATGGAGATAATGAGAAGCAAACAGATGCAGAGCATCAAACGCTCGGGCCAGTGAGAGCACAGGCCAGCCCTCATTAAAACTAGCCAGTGCTGAGAGACGGAGAGCGCAGGAGGACAGGGGACACCGTCCAAACACCACTACAGTCTCCTTTAATTGGACTAGTTAGAGTTTAAAGTCCACATAGACCTGCTCCAGCCCTTCACCGCAGAGAGCAACCAACACAAATCTGTATGTAAAGCAGGTAATCACACAGGTGCTTGAGTGACACTCAGCCCAAGAGGACACAAGCCCTATTAAACACACACAAATGCTGAACGAGGCCCTGTGGAACGTGCTAACAACAGCTCGGGTCATTACAGCACCGCGACAGCAGGCCACATGTAAAACAGCTCCGGTCACCCCCCCCCCCCCCCCCCCAAACATATCTATCAATATTTAACAATTGTGCACTGTGAGACAAGCTCATTTACATGAAGAAAGAGGAACGGAGTGCAAAGCGGGGGACCTTACCTTGACTCTGGAGCCGCTGAGGGCCTCTTGGTCCGCTCCACCGGAGACCGAGTGCTGAACATCTAATTGTTGTCTGGTTTCCTGTAGGGCACGCCTGGCCTCCTCCTCACTTCCTGCCGGGGGAGAGAGAGCAAGAGACGGTCGCGGCGCTGGCATGAGCGGGCGTCTGGAGCTTACCTGCGCTGACAGGGCAAGCCGAATCCACGCAGGAAGGCCATCTTTAGTTCTAATGAGAAGAGCTCCTCTACAGCCCATTAGTCCTGCAGCCTGCCTTTGATGCTGGGCTCTCGCTCTCACTATCCTTCCCTCCCTCTGCTAAGAGAAGCCCTGCAAAGACGCATCCTCCCCAGATCTTCACTTTATCAATTAATCATGCCAGTCCCATCAGAAGGTAATTAAGGAGAAGCCACATCACATACGCACTTTTTCCCCTGCTTGGCCATCATTAAGTATTTATTGGAGAAAGTTAGCTGCTTTTCGGAGCTCTGCTGTCGCCCGATCCGGGGTTTTGAGGCCGTAGGCGATTGCCTCCGGGGGCTTGTCAGTTCTTCCCCTCCCTCGCTTCCCGGAGTCACAGGCACAGAGGCAGAGCTTTAAAAGTGGTGCCAGTGGAAATTTGTCCAAACCTTAAGTTGTCAACTCTTATTCCCCAGTCTGTGCTGCAGAGCTGCCAGTCCTTTCTTCATCAGACCGCACTCCTCCTCACTGCCACGCCATCGCTGGACTCGGCTGTTTACCTCCTGCTACTGTGCCGTCACTTTCTGTTTAAAGAGCCACGCGGCTGATCGTGAGAGACGGCCGTTAGTCACAAGCAATCTGGGTATGAGTGTTTACAGGACTGAGAGCTAGGTTTCATTAATGGGGTCAGCTCCGTGATACGGAGAAGGGAAAGCACTGCTAAACGCTCGGCAGCGGGACGCAGGGATCACAGTGCTGTACCGGGACATGATGAAGCACGATAACAATTCAGTTGTTCACTTGCTGCTACGTGTCGGGATTGCAACGGGTAATATTTGACCAAAACTGTAATCGTTTTCCGAAGAAATCAATGTGTAACGTGTCTGAAAACAATGATAGAGTATGAATATGTCACATCTGTTCAGCTGAAATACTGAGAGGTGGCTTGTTGCTTACTACGACTGAGAACAATAGAAAGCTACACTTTCTATTAAGCCTGCATTTATAACACACTATAATGGTGTTCCCAAGGCATTATAATGAATGTATAATGCATTATAAAATAAAAAAAGAAGCATAGAATATTTTGAAGTATAGAGGTTTTGCTGTAATGCACTTTCAATGCAGGGATGGAAATCACTCAGGAATCATTTAAAATATCTTAATTTTTGTTCTGGAGTTGATCAATAATCTTATGGGATGAAGGTATATAATTGATTGACAGAACGTACATTTTTGCGTGAGCTACCCCTTTAAGAAGTGTTGAGTGCAAATACTCACTATGGGTCACAGTTATCCCTCTACGATCTCTTATATTGCGATAACACGCTCCTATCGCTGACATGCACTTTAACCGGTTGTATCGACTCGACAATGATATCTCAAAAATAACCCTGAGCTGCGGGAGGCAATTAACTGCCATGTTGGGAGAAATCACTTGAATCTCTCTAGATACAGGACGTATGTTCAGTCTGCACACCATGCAAATGCAGGTTTTAATAGAGATTTATAGCACAAGTGAAGCTCAATTCAAAATGTTGATAATGAGGTAGGCAAGCACTGTTTTAACCCCAGTCTTTCTCATTTGGTAGGAAAAGAGGTTTAAAGAAGTTAAGAGGTCTAGGACAGAGAGATTAGCATTAGAAATCCCCAGTGCAGTTCAAATGAAAGCTAATTATGTTACAGAAATGGAAGAAGAGGGGTAATGGAAGGGAGTGGGTGAGAGGAAAGCTGGTCAAAGTTAGTGTGGAAACGCAGAGATGAGACGAGGATTCAGCAGACCATCACACAGCCAAGGAAGGAAAAAGCAATTAATCACATTTGGGTTCGTTTGGCGCAAAATTTGGACGAGACAAATGCCAGTGGTTTTGACTGTTACCCAGGATTCTGACTGTTAATGAGTTTCTCAAACAGGACTAAATGGCCAGTGAAACTAAAAGCTGACGGAAGAAAGATTTTGGATCTCTTCATAATACAGCATACCGAAATATCAACAGCTGGATCTGAATCTGAAATAATGCCATACGTGTGCAAAAACCACTGAACGGAGGGATTAGACATGAACACATAGCTCTGGATGTGTCTATAATGTTAATATACTGCTGGGCGTCTACAATCCACTGTCTATCATAAATAGTTGATGCTATTTTCATACAGATATAAATACTATCAGATTAATCATTTAGAACTGTGAGCATGATGAATGTGACCAACCGAGAGCGCTATGAGTCCTAAATGTGATCAAGGGTTACTGTAGTTCTGTGTCTCATCGTGTTACATATTTACTGTATATTTGGAACACAACGGCACTGGAATGTTTCAATATTTGCATCACTCTGCTTATGTTTTTGCAGAATTCCCGACCAGAGTATGTGAGCAGCGTTAGCAGAGTTATAACTTGAAGTTTTGTTGTTGTTTTTTGGCTTGAGGATCGTTCAGAGAGGGACTTTCTTTGTTACTCCTGTCCACTCACATACTCTGCTGCCGGCCAACATTTAAAGATTGATGCTACGGCAGAAACATGCGATAATATTAACTGTTTCAATAGACATCACAATTGCAATTAAGCTGTTGTGCCAAAGCATGCTTATCAACACTCTTGCTAGTATATGGAGAGTAAATCACAATCGGATATCTAAATAAAACACCATAATGTGACAGGTCTAGTTAACACGTGTTTCTCAAGAAACCCTAGATCTGTGCAGCCAGCCTGGACTAAATATTTATTTTTTTCACCATTGCTTTATTAAGATTTTTGTCTTTAAATAGTTTGGTTTATCCCTAGAGGTCCACCTGTTATACCATTTTACAATATAAGATAGATTATGTTTGACCGTTTTTCAATCTTCAGGTTCATTTATGGTTTACAGCTTTGTTTTATTCAAATGTTCACGATTTAGACAGTTTCTCCAGATCATTGATTTTACCGATACGCTTCCATTTTGAACAGAGCATCGTCAACAATACGCAGAACCATCTGACATTTATGACAAACCGAATCCTGTGGAAATCGTTAAGAAGGGACTGTTACAGCCTGCTGTCATCTGTCTGACATTCACTTCCTTGCAATTACAAGCAGATCTTGACCTTTCCAATATGGCAGACATGCAGACGCATCACTGTAATTAGCAATCGCTGCTAATGTGCCACCTAGGTGTTCATATCTACACCGCTGCTAAAGCTAAACGTAAAAAACAAACACACCATCCTTCCATTAATAACACGGCCTTGGTGTTTATCAAGCTCTGGTTTGCTCCGCGATGGGTTATCAAGCTGTGGCTAATCTTATTTACTCAAATGAAGAGTGTGTGTGATCACTAACACGTCTGACGGATTCGCTGCTTCTGAAGAGACTGAGCTCCTAATGAAGCTGACTGACAGATGTTTCATTAAGAAGCATGATTAAAGGTGAATTAACAACACGGCTTCATCATTAGCTGTCATCCAAGCAGATCTATCAAGCAGTCAGAGGCGCTCATTAAAAAAGGAGAGCCGAAGGTTTCTCGGTTTGAGTCGGGTAAGCTCTCCCAGTAACTGCTCCAGCTCTCGGATTCTGTCGTCTATAGCTTGAAGGATCTCCAGAACTTTCCCGTCCGTGTTCTCAGCTTTCTGCTTTTCTCTAGTTCAACAAAAGAGCCAAATTAAAGGCTCAGGCCGCCACAGTAACAGAACACAGCAGCGATCGGCCGGCCTCAGCCATTCACACTGGGATGATGCAACAGCGATGCTCGGTTAGGAGATAAAACACTGCAGGATAGACTGGATGCTGTGGGAGAAGAAACAGGCAAAACTGCCTTTCAAGCACTCTCTGAGCTTACACCGCAGAGGGCCAACAGGGAATGCTGGGATATAACTCCAGTCTCCAGGTATCAGTAATTATCAGGATATCAAAACAGGAACACTACTCACTGGGGAACACAAACACTCCTTCCCTTTCAGCATCTAACCCTCTTTAGTGGGCGTTTGGGGGGAAAAGACAAAAGAATCACAATCGGGGCAAGTTTGTTTGAGCAGCCGCCACTCACCCGGGATCCTGCTTTCCCCGGTTCACTCTTCAATCTCCTCCACCGTCTCTCCCCGAGGACATCTGACATGATACGGCTGTCCTCAGAGAGCGCTTCTGCCTTGAAGCTCGCTGATGTTAACCGTATCCCAAGCCAAGCGTTCGCTCGCTACCAGACCGGCCAGAATTCCCAGAAGCCTGTGTGCTTCTCAGAGCCAGTGTAATGATCATGTCAATCTCCCGGGTGGCGTGAGCTGATGTATGCACAGGCCCTCAGGTGCGCTGCGCTTCTTTGAGGAGCCGCTCGGTGTGAGCTCCGCCTGAGGACGAGGCTCGGGAGGGATACGGGAGAGACCGGATCAGCGTTTATCAGCGCTTCTAGAGTCGAGGAACACTTTCGCTCAAGCTTTCGGTCTCTAAAACTTTCTGACCTTTCATCAGGTGGTGGAAAGAACTATTTCATATTCGCCCAAATAAATACACAACCGTTCCACCCAGCCGCGCCGGTGGCCTCAGTTTCCCCCGTGTGCTGAATACTGCTTTATCTGCACCTCTTATCGTCATCATAATAACTTCTGAAAGACGATGATTTGAACTCTTTTCTCGCGTTCCCATGCCACTTCTGCAGCTCCCCACTCCTCTCCGAGGGTCATAAGTCATGTTAAATCTAGTGTATATCCCTCAAAGAGGCATTTTTTCAGCGTTTAGATGAGAAGAGAGGGAGGATAAGAGGGTTTAGATCATCATCTGCTCTGGGGTTCTCTCATAACTGAGTTGGGCACACACCTCTGCAGAACCGCTGCCAAATCAGGGATTTCAGCATTTATTTCAAGCCTGAGACGTAAAAACATAATGATTCAGTAGAAGAAAGGGACTGAGAACGGGTGACTCTCCTTTACACTACGAGACTACTGTCTGTGTGAGATCAGGACGACCACACAAACTCCTCGTCCGCCTCGGAGAAGCCAACACAACACAACTACAACATCATTCAAAGTAGCATCCGAATGAGCAATTTCCAATCATTCGTGTCCATTTATCTTCTCTTTTGCTTGCTTTATTAAGCACATGAGCAGCACATACGTATGGAAGCCCGTTTCTGACAATAACTTACAAATCTGACATTCTTTCTCACAGTTAGAAGAAAATAAAGTCTGAAGTGTGAGCTAAAAAGTCTCAAATATGTTTTTTATTTTTTCTTTAATTTTGTATTCAGCAGCAAAAATGGGCTTTAATGCAGTAATACTGTAATTATTATTTTATTTCTGTTCCAATCTATTAAGTCAGAAATGAAGAAAATCATCATCACTGTAATAAAGAAATTCTTGAAAAGAAAACTTGAAGTAGTTTGACATTATTTTTTCATTTTTAGAAACTGGTTAACAATCGCTTATTAATATTTAAAAAAAATCTCTGCCAAATGTCATGTGATCTAATCAACGAGGGGAAAAATATGATATCATAGAGTGGACCGATACTGAAATCAAACAAAACGCATCAAACATTTCTGCTCTAATAAATGAACCAAAAAGAAATGAAATCAGAGTAATCCTATTGAGAGAGGAACGACTGAAGAAGAAAGTGGCAGCAGAGACAGTGACTCGGGGAAGAAGAAGAAAAAAAGGCTTTCAAAGATTTTAAGCTACATTACATTTAATGAGAGACATCTAAAAACTACATTTTCTGACATTAAAAAAAAAAAAACAGAATTATACCAGATCAACTTAATATAAAATTATCTGTTAAATTATGTCCACATCATTATAAGATTAAAGTCATAAATCCCTGCAGAATCTGCTGGTGTCCAATTAGTACATGAATTTTAAACCCTATTCAAAAGTGTCTAATTAATTATTTACTAAATGGTGCAGGCAGACCTTGATAGACCATGGGCTAAACATACAAAGTAGTGTGTGTGTGTGTGTGTGTGTGAGAGAGAGAGAGAGAGACTGTGCAAATGAAAAGAAATAGAGATCTCACAATTCCTAGTCTTCATTGTGTTTAATGACAAATTAAGAAGAGTCCTCCATCAGAAAGGTGGTGCTTAAGCTCACACATCAGAAGATTGAGCGGCTCCCGCACATTACAGGGATGTTCTCGTGGAATGGAAGGTGTTTGATATGTTGAAAGGCAGTCGTATTGATGAATTATTTATCTGGTACAGCAGACCGTGAATGCCCACTGGATGAGCGCACTCATTGAATGTTGCTATTAATACAAATATTATTAAAGTAAAACTGCCTACCTGATGATTCTCAGGTCCTCTAGAAACATTTAGCAGTTAATGCAGGCGACTGCACCTTTCACATACATGATGCGTGGTGCTTTATAAACACATGCTTGTCATTAGAAGTGAAATCAGTGGAAAACAGCTGGACAGAGTCGGTCGGTCGACGTCCACTGATGATGAACAGGTCAGAGTAACCCTTCGACTGCTGGACAGCCAGGAACTGAGGTCTCTTCTCAGTGATCGGATGTCTGTAAGGAAGCTATGAACTCAGAAATGATGATATATTAGTAATAGGACTTGTTTTGTCTATACTGATTACAAGCTTGAGATGCTGTTGACGGCGCAGGGGTTTGTTTTTAGGCACCACCTGCTGGGGCTTTAACAATGTGCAGCAGGATTGAGTCACGCACTGCTACTGTGAAGATGAATGAATAAATAAATATATCCAAAGGAATATGGGCTTCTAATATGGTCTTAGAATATTAGAATATTTCAAACATAGTTTAGAACCAGACTATAGTCAGACACAGACACTGATCAGCTTCATATATAACATAGAGTTCACTAAACAGACACTCAATCCAGCATTCTGATTTAAAGCACAGCAAAACACATTTAATTTAACTACAACAGCAAAGATAAAAAGCACTTACTACATTACACTAACGCAACAGTCTGATAAGTGTTTATTAAACTGAAAACAGCTGATCTGTATCCGTCTATCTCTATATCTGTCTCTTTATGGTGTTGTTCGTTGAGTCTGTCCTTAGAAACCGCTCAACGTTTACCACACTTCACAACCGTCCAGAACACTTTACGGCTCGCTGGTCTCCATGGACACGTCACATATGAAAGCTATCAGTAAAACACACGGATCAAATGATTTAACTATTGTATTATTTGATGCTGCTCAAATTCACAGACAAGATCAATAGATATGATAATAATATATAAGATTTACAAATGTGGCAGACACCTAAGACCTTCCTTAAGAAGTATTTGCCTTAGAGAATAGTTAATAACCATAGTAACCATAGTTTTCAAATATTTACAATAGTTACTATAAAACTTGTTACTACTGTATATAACAATAAATTAATATGACTTATTTATACAGCTGCTATCTATCTTTCTTTCTTTCTTATATTTACACAATAATTATTATAGTAGTCCTAACCATATTGTTTTCCAAAATCTATGAATCATATAATAACTTTCTTTGAGCCACTCTACATATCATCCTATTTGATTGATAATATTTCAAACATTTTTTGTAATTGCAAGTTTTCTGAAATCTTTAAATATGCAAATGAGTGCTTTTCTATGTAAATGTGCAGTAATTTGCATACACTTCCAGCACAGGAATATGAACGCTGTGTAAAGTCAGGTTCAAAGTTCTGGTTTCTTTTGTTGACATATTAGGGTCAAAGTTTATTTATTTATTTATAATGCATCTTTTTATCACTGCATGAATCAGAAAGCCAGATTTTCAGATTTCCACTGTTCAGTTGTTTTTAGGAATAACATGTTGTGTAACATCAGGGAAATGACATGAACAAACCCCTATCTAAAAATCTTGAGAATATAGATAGATATAGAAACTGTAAAGTGTGCTGTATGTAAAATAAGTAAAGATTTATGGCTCAGTGCAGGAGAAACAACTCATTTTGAGAAAATGTGTCTGTAATTGAACTCTACAGATGCAAATAGATAAAGAGCAATAAAAGCCAATTTTGGATGTTTTATTTCCACTAGTTTGAAACAACATGTTATGAAAAGCCAAATAGCCCAACATTTCCAAATTTAATAGTGCATGAAAAACACACAAAAAAAAAAACATTGCCTTAAGGTGACATTAATGAATCCACACACACAAAATGTTGAATTTGTTAAAATGATTATTCCTCCTATAACTTTTGGATTTCACAAGGCTAAAATGTCTACAAGCGTTGTTTATCTCCTTCAACACAATATCAATTGTCATATCGATTGTACTCGGGTAACATTCTGATTTGATTAAGGAATGTGACATTGTTTTTTGGTTGCATAAAGCTTGTATAATGGAGCACAAACATGGTCCTCACTGGCTAGAGTCGTATCACAGTCAGAAGGCTAGATGATTAAACCACAGAAACTAGATTAGACAGATATAGAGGAGGTTGCAGGAGCGCAGCAGACAGCAGGTCATCTGCTTTGGAGCTCGCATGCTCTCTTGCTCCAGAAGAAGTCAATTGACTTAGCGTGATTAGGCTTTTCTTTGACCCGCAAACAGTGCCTCTCATTAGGATGCTCATTTGAGCTGCGATTTCAGAGGCAGTGGACTGGCTGCTAATTTACAACATCTGCCCCTCTTCGGAGCGCAGACACATGGCACTTTTGAATCAACTTTTTCTTTCTTGCTCAACAAAGCCCTTTGTTCACTCAGGATAGTTAGCAGTCATCCGCTCCGAATGTGATTTTACATGCACTCTCTGGCACTAATATCAGTTTCCGTTCAACAGCAGCCAAACGTCACAAACGAAACATGCTCCATTTACAGTTCAGATCAACAAAGACAACCACGCAAATGCTGCTTGAGTGAGTACTATTTTTTTTTCAGCTATCTATTTCGTTTTAATCGGCAGCAAGGGAAATAGAGAATAAAAATAATAACTATAAATGTTAAAAACGGAAGGACCTTGAGTGATGCTAATTTTGAACACATTTAAATCATTTCATATCTTAAAGTCACCAGCTTTGTCATACAGTTTACATATCTTCAGTTTATTTGTGTGATTTTGATCAGACACTGCAAATAAAACATTTGTAAAATCCTGTTTTTAATATAACATTTCATTTTCCTTTTCAATAGCATAATACATATATTATTATAGTATTGGTAGCAATATATTATTAAATTGCTTATTAATTCAGAATAATAATTGTGTCCCCATCTCTGCATGATTGTAGTATTTCAGTTCTAGACCTTCTTTCTTTTGTTGTTCACTGGGTGTTTTTAGTAAGAAGTTCAGGAGATTTTATAAGGTTGTGAAATCTCAGTATTTTTTACTGTTACTTACTTGTTGTGAAGCCCTAATAGCAGGAATTGTATTGCATACTAGAACACTATTTCATACTGCTGATGTGGTCTTTGCTGTTAGCCCTGTATTTCTGATGAGATGTAAAATAAAATGATTCCATTTAACTCATCTGTTCCTCCTTTTCCATGTCACTGAGAAACAGAGATGTGTTCACACCGTGCAGCACAAGAAATCAGGAAGCATCAACAATCCCTCGGTGGGCTGAGTAGGCAGAGCACGGGAAGTATCTGGCCACAGAGGATTGGGAAAGCCCCGCTTCTCCGCCTGCAACCCGAGGTAGGAGGACTGTCATCTGCTGAGCGTTCACCTTTGATAAAGAAGGAAAGAATAAGGCGTCGCGCTTTATAACGTTCTAAAAACGTACAAGACGCTCGCTTTGTAGACATGCTGGCTGCAAATCTGGCAGTGTCACTTTGGAATGGAAATGAGAGACACTTTAAAAAGGAGCACAACACATCATTTCCCAGCGGATGAAGATGTGGGTGTGCAAATCCAGTTGAGATAATGGAGATGCGTTAAACCTGATTCTGACAGTTTATGTGCCCCAGGATATTGGTTTTAAAAAGGGAAACTGAATTTTATCCTATCCTACTTCCCACGTCTATTGTTTTATCCTGAAATGTAACCGAATTACAGTAAGTGTGTTCGGGTAAAAGTTTGGAGTTATAAGGTACGAGAATAATTTGGATGTGCATAAACCAAGTGTTAACACCAAAACAGGCAATTATGATTAAAAACAGGAATAAGACAATCATAACACTAATAATAAAAGTTCCCACTTTATTTGAGCTGTGTTTAATGCTGTATATCAGAGCGCTGCCATTGTACTTTTGACTGAATTGCTTAGTAACTTTTATAATAGCTATTGTGGTTTATTATTACTATTCAATAAATAATATTTTATACAAATGATAGTAGTATTTAATTATAGTATTTATAAAACAGTGTGTTTGTTTGTGTTCGTGATGGTCATTTTAGTTAGTTAAGACTATAGTGATTTTAGTTAGTAAAGACTTTTATATTGAAAGAGACTGAAACAGGGTTGTAAACAAGCAAGTTATTTTTACTTTTAACAACGGTTTGCAAGACGCAGCTAACAATCACATGTCATCAGAAATCACTCTTAACAGACGGAAGATATTGCTTTCCTCAGCAGACATTCAGACCGATGTTTTATTGTGAATATGAGATCCTGAGTAAGCAGTAAGATATGAGAGACCGTGCTTTAATGAGAATAAGTTATAGCTGAAGGTGCAGCACAACACCAGCAGGGGTCACTCAGTCTTCATTACATAATAAACAGCTAATTATGCTGAAACACATATTATATATTGATTGTTTATGTTGCTTTGGGTTTTGCGCAGTGAATAAAACACAGCTGTTGACCAATCAGAATCAATGACTGGAACTAATACAGTGAAGCATTAAGCTTTCAATGGAGCAACTAAATGTTCCTTCGTCACTAGTTCTAAAATAACGTTCTCGAATCAATGTCGGAAAGAAGTAGTAAAAATTTTTTACGATTATTTATTTACACACTTGTGCCATCGAACTGTTTTATAAACTAAATATCACGAGTAGGCCTTCCCATGTGATATCACTATCGCATAGAGAGAGAGAGAGAGAGATCAATGTTAATACATACTAGTTAAAGACACTGTAAAAAGTGACAACTGCAATTGTTTACTTAAAAAATATATATTTTTATCTGATGAAACATATAAAAATTAGTTGGTACAAATTCACGTATATTTGTTCAGTAATGTAAAACTTTTATAAAAGCGGATGAATTAGATGTTATTGTTTTTAGGTGCACTTAATATAAAGCGAGCTCTAATCTCCTTCATACATATAATTCTCAGTCAGGCACAATGCAGCTCCTTCATAGCAGTGACAGTCAGTCATTTATTCTGTGCAATGGCTTGCAAACTACAGATCTGCATCTCTCCACTCGCCCATCGGCAAACCTGTCATCACGCGCCCGTCCGCTTGCGTGCAAACACACCCGAAGCTCTGCGTCCCAGGACGGGCTCCACTGTTGAGCATTTGTCCCCTGTGCATGAGTCTCTGGCTCCATCTGATGACCTTCTAACTGTCTTCAGCAGGCAGTGGGTTTGGATAATGAGGGGATTGATACAAGGGCTCTCTTCCTGTGGGCGATGTGGGGAGAAAAGGGAGCCAGCAGGGTGGAGGGAGCAGTGCTTGCCCCATGTGCCTCTGTTGAATTGTGGGAAAAAAGCTGGGAAGTGATTCCCCTACAGGCTGTATCAGATTTCCCCCGAGAGGATCATGCAGCTCAAATAATGTAAGCCCCTGGCAAACACAGAGAACCTTTTCACTCCTTTGTTTTTGTTTATGCTTATGCATGTGTGCAAAGAGGTGTCCACGGCCATTATCCTCTGAAACTATGGCATTAAGCGTATAGCTAACAAATACATACTTTGTTTCTTTCCACCGCGAATCAATGTTCCTTCTAGGGTGTGGAGAGTTTACGCAAGAGAAGAGATCAATGGTAAAAAAAGCCTTCTGTATTGAGGGTGTATGGCGAGGGTAGAGCGAAGCACGCCTGGCCTCCTCTCCTGAGTTGAGTGACTCCATTAGCTTGACATTCTCCTCAGTGCCCATAAACAGGAAATACGTGTGGCATTTATCGAACAGACACAGAGTCTATGACAGCTGATGGCCGTCCCAATGGACCAAAACCGGTAGAAGGTTCAATAGCTCATCATCAACTGCCCTTTGAGTAATTAGACAATTGGAAGGGGTCTGACATCAACCAATACTTACACTGGGGTCCCACAAGTGGCTTTCTGCAGCTGATTTCAGAAAGAAGGCTGCTGTAATGTCATGTTTTTCTTTAGCAAATAAAGGAGTCGAGCTGCTGAATTCATAACTCGACGCACTTGCGTAGAAGATGGCAATGATGTTTAAATGACTGCATTCAGCTCATTTCATTCAGAATAATAATAATCAAACAAATTCAAAAATGTGTCATAAGATTATGCAATGGATAAAAATTTCACAGCAATTTAATGCTACATCTACAAGCTAGAAGTTGCATCAAACATCAAATGCTGAATTACTGGAAACTGAACCCACGTGACCATGCTAACATTACCACTTCTCATAATTCTTTTAAGGTCTATTTTCTGTCTTCTGTTGTTTAATATCAGGGAGCAATGTACAGTAATATCTCTTTTAATTAGGGATTTATGCTCTCTAACTACCGGGCATATGGTATTTACTCTGCCATGGCCTTGCACATCAGATGAATATGCATATCCTGGGAGTGTGCAGCTTGTTACCCTGGAACAAATTCTACACAAGTTTAATCCCTGATCTATTATTTACCTCTTGACCAAACATGTGAGTGGGGCTTGTAGGCACTCAGCTTGATCAAAATGACTGCCTTGGGATTTAGGGGCTTCTATTGGTCCAAAGGAGAAGTCTGTCATTTGACTTTCCTCAGCCTTCACTCTGGAGAATCGAGCTCTGTGCGCGCTGAGAGGAAAAAAAGAAACAAGTCCATAATTAAACATTTATAAGCGCTATGTTCAGACAGTCTGGGGACACAAGTTTGGGAGATATATAGGAAATCAGTGTCCTCAAACATCTCTAAAGGAAAGTATCTTAGTGATGTGTGTGTGTGTGTGTGTTTTGTAGGGGGACTCTGCATTAAGTGAAATTAAAGGGGCTAAAAGAGGGCCTGATGAATGTAAAGCAAATATTAAGAACGAGGACAAAAATCAGATTCCAAATCATTGATTCACACAGAATTACAGATGATAGCTCTGTCCATGGGTCATAAAGTCATTGCTTTAGGACATGATTATACTGTTCAAGAAAACTGCTATGAAAGCCCAGTTATTATTAGTATTATTATTATTATTATTATTCAGTTTTTTTTCAGAGTCTGTAGAAATGTAAAAAAAACAAACAAAAAAAAAAACAAAAGAGACAGAAAGAAACCAGTGAAATGTTTTGAGTCTACAGGATTTTTTGAAGTTTGATAACATAGTTCTATTCATAACATGTTTTAAAGCTAAAGTCTCTCAGGGTTTACACCAACAATGCTAGCAGAAGAAAAAGAAAAAAAAAAAGAGAAAGAAAACTCCTTATAGCATATAGCTAATATACCAGTAAATATATGAACTTATAATACTCTACTCTTAAATGCAATTTATTACTGAACTTACTTAAAGATAATAAACACCTAAATATACTAGGAGACAATTACCCCAAATTACAAGATGATAATAGACTAAAATCAACTACACTAGAAGATAATGCACTAGCAAGTAGCCTACACTAGACTAAAATATATGAGCATGTTCGTTCGGATGTAATGCAGCAGTCAGAGAGAGCTGACTATGCAGAAGAAATAGCCGGGAGTGAGTAAGACAGTCAGTTTTCTCTTCCCGGACAGCCAGAGATTTACCCCCGCTGCTTCAAACCTCCCACCCACTTCTGTCCCGCTCCAGTCCCGGAGGAGAGTCCGACACGAGCGGATCTGGAGCAGCGGAACCCGCGCAGTTCTTCTGGATCCACCGACACCGCTTCTCTTTCAGCGGCGGGCTTCTGGCGCTTCACACGCGGGGGACGAGAGCCAGAACCACCGCGCTGCGCTTCTCAAAACCAGTCTGCTTCTCTTCTTAACGACCAATGACTGCCGGTGACGTTCTCCCTAATATCACTATCGGTTCAAAAGTGAGGGGACAGACATAAAGTTTTGAGTGAGTTTAGAGAGATTGGCGCACAGAAGAGCAGAGGAAGAGGAGCGCGTCCCCCACATGAGGGCGAGAGCCGACTGAACTTCATTCTGCCATTCACACAATATGAAGAAATGGTGAGTCTGAGCTATCGACACATGCACTCTTTACCATAAACCTCATTAATGACACGAGCAAACATTATCTGATGTATAGCGCGCGCCTCGATCCGAACTTCACGCGCACTTTAATAACCACAGAAACATATGCGTGAACAATAGACGAACTATTCTCTCTCCTAATGACTCAGTTTACTGAAGTTTATCCAAAGTGTTAGTTGGGCATTTTAATCAGAAAATCTACCGCCTTCAGCATATTCACAAACTAAAGTTAAAACACAGACAGCTTTACCTGGGGATTGCGCTCATCTCACTCGACTCGAGCTTTATTTCTCTCAAATAAACACTCTTCAGGAGTGCACAAGTCCCTTTTGAGTAAAAGCACATCAAAACATAAATATAGAAATAAATCAAAATGATAAGGGTCACGTGAAAATCGTTGACACTGTAAACACATTTAAAATCCATCCACATCATCTGTGCTTTAACTCAACTATAACAGACATGTATAGCATGCACTAATATAACTAATGAAAAATCCTAACGTTTAAATGATATCCTAAGTATTCTTTATAATAAGCAACATGCAATGAGTTATCATCAAATAAAATCAAATATATTCACCCAAATGTTTATGAATTATAAGATAAAATGAATCTGCCCTTAATTTCTTTCTTTAAAAAAATAAAAATAAAAAAGTGTTATGATATTTTTATAGGCAGCATTCATCATGGTTTATTTTGAATGTAGTCTTTCTACATTTCTCAGCTGAGCAGTATAATAAATGCAAACATTTAAAAAGATAATTTACAGATTCCTATGTAACCTGTTAGTAAAAAATATATATATATTGTTTTTAATGTTGTTTTTGTGTGTGTGTGTGTGTGTGTGTTATAGTGTATTGCTTTAATTTTGCTGAAAAGAGAAAGTGATTTATAAAGGCATTTCAGTCTCAGAGAACACAGAGACGAGAGGAGATATCTCTGAATATATACAATCAGAGGAAAAACATCTCCTGTTCCTTTACTTCAGGTTTTATGGGGTTTTTATAAGGTTTTTTTTTTTTTTTGGTCCTAATCTCAGCGGCTGTCTGTGACGGGGCACAGTTGTTCAAAAGTGCTGCGGTCAAGAATGACAATTTGCATTCCAAGAGTGTCATCTGATGACTTTTATCTGCACGGCTCTCCTGACTTGTCTGAACACTTAACATTTCATCTGGTCCGTGTCAAGAGTCAAACGCAGTTATGTCCCCCTTTCTCCGTCTCTTTCTTTCTCTTTGTCTTTCTCAGTCTCAACTCCTCTTTTCCTAGAAAAAGAAAAGGAAAGGAAGAGCATAGGTCCAGGGCAGGAGTATGGGAGTAATGAGAGGGTGTGTGAGAGAGAAGGAAGGAGGAGGTGAAACCAAGAGTTGCTTTCATGTTGCGGCGCAGTCGAAGGCTGAACTTGTCAGCTGTGTTGGTGTGATTCTCCAGGGGCCCGGGCAGAGACTGAGAGGGGAGATGATGCTTAGACGGTTCAATAAGCGCACGGACAGGTAGCCCTAGTGACGTCCCCCGGAGACATCGTCTTAATGAAGAGCAGGTCCATTTAGCCCTGTGTTCTCTGACCCTCCGCCTGCTCACACACACACACACACACACTGCTCTCTTCAGCCTCTCAGTGAGTCGTGTTGGTGAGGCATGTAAAATGCTCAGTTTCCGAGTGGAAATCTAGGATTTAATAATAATAATAATAATAAAAACAATAATAAATAGACAGACTGTTTTGTAATGTGTGGGACACAACACCTGAGACACAGCGAGAGCACCCAGCATAAAATCTTAATTAAATTGCTTGTGACGTTTAATACATTTTTACGGTTAGAAAATACATTTTCTTCTCCTTTGTCCAGCTGTATATTGTAATAAACAGTGGTAACTTGCAATTGCTACTTTAAAAAGCTATTAATGCCTGATTGAACTCTATACAATTATGTTAACATCCATTTTATACCCTAATCTGTTTGGTAGAAAAACTATTAAAGAACAACTACAATTACACATACAGATGCAGAGATTATTTCAAAGCATTTCATTTATTTTGAATCGCACTCTGTATTTTCTAATGCAATATCACAATGTATAGTTATCAAGAAACATCATATTTTTAAAATAAAATACAGTTTTTTTCTTGAAACATCAACTGGATGCAACAGAAAGGTTTTAAGTATCAGAGACATCTCAGAAATGATGAAATGTTTCTGCTGTATGCACACAATAACATCAGCAACGTGTCCAACACACACACTTTTTAAATTAAAATAGCATATTTGAATTTTTTCTGCAAAAAAAGTGGTATTGCTGTGATTGACTGCCAAGTGTGTTTTGTTGTGGATTATCAGTAAATGTTGAGGTAAAACAGAAATGCTGGAGTGTGTCAGCTGCTAGACCTGGATTGATGACCTGAGGAAATGATAGTTTAAGGGTAACCTCCGCTCTCTTAAAGAACTAAGACAATAACTCACTTCTGTTGGTGAACAGCGCGCTGGGCCGGGGATGTTGTGGATCTACGAGCTCGCACAAACCAGAAGCCTTGCAGTAACTAAAGCACTCAGTGGGGAGGTGTATGATTATTGTGGCTGATTTATTTTTTATATGGAGGTACTACAGAATAAGATGTTTCACATTGTGTCGTACAGAGTGTGCTGGAAAAAGAGGAAACAATGGGATTTCCAGAAGTGCATTTGTCTCTTAATAAAAAAGAACAGGGATAAACCCGTTTAGCGACCCTTTGAGGACTGAGGAAAGGTTTGATTAAAAAGTGTCACTTCTGACTGAGCTTGGAGCGGAGCGCTGAAAGAAATAAGATATGACAAGATAAGTGCTAGGTCTTAAATAAATCCTCCAGAACTGCACAGAGTCGATGGATTATATATAGTGCACATTAGAAATGCATGTTTTCTCTCCTCTCTGCCACTAAGCTGAATAAACAACAATTGTATTATTCGATTTTTATTGTTTTGTTTATTTCTTCTTCCATTTTTTTTTTACTTCTCTATATGAGTGAAGCTCTTTAGAGTAAATCGAGTGAGTTAGGAAAGTTGAAGATCTTAAAATGGTACATTTATAAATTCACATTATGAAAATCCTAAATTCCTAGTGTTTTAATAATCCCTTTTCCTGGTGTTTTTTTTATTATTATTTTCAATTTACAGACATGTTAGGAAACATTTAGTTTTATTTGTTACTAACTACTTACTCTAAAAGTGCAGCTCTGAGTTCGTATATACTCTTAAGGTGTTTTGATAAGTAATGGCGTAGAAGTGTGTGTGTGTGTGTGTGTGTGTGTGTGTGGAGCGAGGGACAGTGCAGCTTTTGAGCCGTGTCTCTGAGAGCTCTTTCATGTGACTGGAGCATTCCACTAATGCAGTCACAGCAGCGGTGCACAAGACGAGACATGCGTCCCCTCGTCTCATCAGTCGCTCTCTTTCTTTCTGTGACCTCAGCATTTATCAGAGAACCCTGTGCAAAATTCCTCTCAGCATCTGTGCAGTGGGGGGAGCGAACATGTTCACACACACACACCGATGTTGGGTTTCCATGTTTGATGGGTTCATTCCAGAGGTTTAATGGTTTTCCTTCTGTACAAACTGTATTTTCTATCTCCTAACCCTAAACCTGCCCCTCACACAAAACTACAGGCATTTTTACATTCTCAAAAAAATTCATTCTTTATGATGTATACGCTTGTTTCCTTATAGGGACCAAAAATGTCAAAATGTAGTACTTTTACTATCCGTGTAATGTAGAGAATACCCACACACACACACACACACACACACACACACACTGAGCCACTGTAAAAATACCAAAGCACACTGACTCTCACATCAAGTCCCTTGTATATCTTGAATAGGTAGTTGCTTTGTACCTAAAATCTGATCAATATTATTTTATTATAATGTTTTTATTCCGTGTTGTTTCTTTCTATCAGTTTCATTAACATCAGCTAGGCCTCTCTGTCTGAGATTGAGGGAACAATAACAAAACAGCCCCACTGTCACCATTATTAGATTCCTGCTTCTTTACCAGGCAACCTCATATTAAAAGAGAGGGAGGGAGAGAGAGGGAGAGAGAGAGAGAGAGAGAGAGAGAGAGAGGGAGAGAGGGAGAGAGGGAGAGAGGGAGAGAGGGAGAGAGGGAAATGAGCCGTGGATAGAGTTTGCTGAGTGTGTCAAGGACATGTGCCACATGTTGATAGCAGTGAAGAGCAGAAGAGCAGGGTGAGGAGGACACAGCGAGGGGGGGGGGGGGGGGGGGTTACTGCTAACACAAACAGTTAGCGCACAAATTCAGTTTTTAACTAGTGTCTAGATGAGAGGGGGACGCTCGCGCTCACAGGACGGACGTGTACACACGTGTTTCTCTTCTTCTGTATGGTAAAAAAAAAAAAGAAACAGCAACAAATAGCAATGTACCTCTGCATCTAGAACTGCGTTTATATCCCTGAAATCAGTGCTCACTGGCTAAATGAGGCACGTATCAGTCGTCACACCTCAAAGCTTTAATAAGACTGCGTTTTATTGCAAAGAGCTGAGAAGTTTTTAACTATTTTCATCAGACTTTTAGCTCCTCATTTCATGTTGCTCACATTGGTGACACTCTTGCTTCTGACCTGTTCTCATTGATAGCTGTTTTATACCCTGAAGACTTCAGTAACTGATGAAATAATCCTCAACAGATCATTACAGCGAATGTATTTTCCAGGCACTGTACGGAGAAGAATTTTGATTCCTTTTAATAGGACAGTGCTGGTTATACTGTGGCTCCTATCAGAGAGCACAAGATTGAATTAAACGTATAGAAACATTTGGAGGCATTACACTTGATGTATTTATGAGGTGGTCAACATTATGCCACAAATACTGTGTTCTGAGCTTAATTTGCATTGGAATAGACCTTGAACTACGGGAAATAAAAAGCAGCGTTTTAAACTTTTAACTTGACATTACTTTTGGGCCAATATAAAGTTCTTAAATCGGCCGACCAGTGTGAGGTTGTCTTTGGCGTTAATGTTAAAAGACTACTGAAGCTACTCCTGTAGAATAATATGCTTTTCTTTAGCACATGAACGTCCTCTTACAGATGTTTGGAGGTACGGTCAGTGCTCATGTGATTGCTGTTTTCTCTCTGAGCCGTTCTGGAGGATGTGTAGATTTATGACAATGGTGGCATCATTATAACTCATGCCACTAACACGAACTGTAACCTGCTATTCATCCAGTGATTAAACATAATCACGTATAGCCATAAACATGAATGATTTGTGAAGCAACTGTTGGTTTCCAATAAATTTCTTGAATTTCCAAACTACAGTAAAGATTAATATCGTACCTGGAAAGCCTTGGGGAGAAATGCAATAAAGCCGTTTTTCTTTATTAGGTCTTTTCTCCTGGCCCTCTCTTTCTTTCTCCTTTGCTAGATGCCAGTAACCCAACAGCACCCGAACGAAAGCTACAGCTCGGGCTCTAGTGAGGATCCTCCCTCCGAATGTTTCCCGCTATGAGACACTTTTTTAATTTCTTTATAGATATATAACCGTGTGCCATAGTGAAGTGAAGGCTGCTAATCGATATTCTCTTATTGGGTTTGTGGTTTTGGTCAAATATCTCTCTTGGTTGTGCCTCAGGTGAGGGGCAGCAGACTAATAAAGCATGTTGTGTCTCAGGGGCAGAAGCAGGGATGAGTATGGATTAGTCAGTGTACCCTTCCTGTGAACATACAGTACAGCTCCAATCTGGAGCTCTGTCTCTGTATGGAAGGCTTTATTCATGTCCTAATGGAGCAGAGAGTCAGCACATGTCAAACAGAGATGAAGGAGGTCTGCAGAAATGCTCTCCTGCCTGTATGTTTGTCCTTGGTTAAGTCGGATTGCCTGTGGCCAGTCCTGTGTGGCTGGTGTCTGAGGAAACTTATGAAAGGAGCCTTTCTATTCAGTAGCTCTGAGCTTAGAGATTAGGACACTGAACTGTGCTGTAGAAACATTTATGTGTGTTTAAGGAGCGCTCATTGTAAAGGGTTTACTGATGTGTATTATTAAACGTTTATGTGCTAAAACACCAAAAAGGGGTGTCTTAATAATATATCCAGATCTGGACTGTGATACCTGGATTTTCCTCTGTTCTTTTGAATTCACTCAAATAGACTTAAATAACAGCGCGGAGACACAGAGAACGAAGGGGAAGTGAGACGCAAAGAGTGCCACTCGCACAAGCTGTTATTACAGACTGGAGCACCCTGTCATAAATACTCATAATTAGATGCTTCCAGAGCCCTAATAATTTTACCATGTAACACAAAGTATCTTGAGTGGCAGAGTCACTTTCCTCTTTATTTACAGCTGAAGTGAGCCTGTAGTTTCTGTTTCTGTATATAAGCGGCTAATGGAAGGGTTGGCTAGTACAGTAGCTTGGCTGGTGACACCCTGTATGATTTCCCCTTTCAGCGGTGTCGTCTGAGCAAGCCCTGTGTTCGTGTTTTCACATGTAAACGCCACTCTGTTCCACTCCAGCGCCTCAGGCCTCTTTTATGAGCCTATGAAAATTTCAGCTGCTAAAACGCTTGCTTTTTTTAGGCCAAAGGACCTTCATCAAATATCATTCAGCTTAAAAACGGGGCTTTCATACCAGTTTATACCTGTTTGCAAGTATGCAAGATGTAAGTTCATTTCTCAGATCTTGCTGGCCAAGAAGCCCACATTAAATGTTAAGAGCATGTTGGTATGTTAGCATAGTGCCTTTGTAGCTTTCATCCAGCATGTCTTTGTGAAGCTTTAGCTGAAGCAGTCCAGGAGTTCCCCCGGCTCCCACATCAAAGCTTCTGGCATCTTCTGTCCAGCCACAGTCCTGCTAGCCTGTAGAGTGCATTAGCTCAGAGCAAATGTAGCATGTTTGGAGCGCCACACAATAATGCTAGCAGAATAGTGGCAATGTTCACGTTTTGTTACTGCACAAAAAGACAACAATTCTAATAAAAACAAAAGAAGATTAAGGAGGAAACAACAAAAAACATATTTCAGGTCAGAATTTTGTACTCAATTTTGGGGCTGAAAGAGTTTAAAAATGGTAGTGCAGCCCAAAATCTACACTTGTGTGTATTTGTGTGCCTTAACTAAACAACGATAAGTGCGCATACACCAGGATTTTATCCACTGATTGGCGAGTCCACTGGGTGGTCATACTCAAGATCTCCGCCTCAGTTTTTTTACTATGCAAAGAAAAATGCTGATTAAACAATAGGGAAACAACAAAAACAGAAACATTAATTCAGAAGTTTAAAAAAGAAGGAGGTTGTAGTGTGCATGTCCCAAACATGAGTTTCAGAGTATACTCAGAAACGTTCGAACGCAATGCGGGATGCAATGATGAATAAAAAACAAAGCATACCCCAGAGATGTTTCCTTTGTCACGGAAGATCTAACTTCATATGTTACCGTTTAGCCTTTGAGTTGTTCAGCTTGTCCATTTCTTTCCTCCTGTGGTAACTTGACTAGGCCAGAATCGTTCCATGTCCTCTTTCATATCAGTGTGGGTGCAACACTGTATCTCAGAGGCCATCGAGCTTGGAGAGAACATTAAACCAGTGCTGGTCATCTTGCTCTTCGGCAAGCATGTCTTTGTGCACTTATGCAGGGTTGCAGCTGAATGGCTTGCTACAAGAATACAGTACATAATGGGATACTTCAAATAAACAGCACTTGATGTCTACCTGAAGCCACGGAAACTGAAATGGCACAATAATCTGGTATTCACTGAGGCTCAGCACACTGATAGTTTTCTGACATTGCATGTGCATTCATTCATTCACAATGCCAGAGCAAGAGGTATCCTCTCGAAAACCATTGTATTGTGTAAGGCAGTGGTTCTCAGAATTTTAAGCCAGCAACTCCTAATGTAAGAACGACAAGACCCCATAGCATACACAAACAATAAACAAAACAAATTGATTTAAGCCATTCATAATGTTTTAACTATATTTGCTATGGATCAAATTCATTTTGGCTTACCTTTCAATGGGTTGGGTGTACTTTTGGGGAGCTCAAAAGCTTCATCCGTGGCCTGATGGTGGATAGAGCTACTCGCAGATCATTTTCAACATCAAGACGTGATCGGTATTTATTTTTTATGTACGTAGCAGTGGAAAAATTAAAAAGGAAGCAGTTCATCAGTTGCTGCACTGGATAACTGTCTGTATTCATCTGCTGGAATAAAGTTTTTAATGTTCGATCACTGAACCATTAGACTTTGGAGTGAGACAGCAATGATTCGTGCTGTGGGCCCATCTTGGCTAGTAGTTTATCCTATCAATTTATGTATTTTGCAATATCATGTACACGGCGAGCGAGAGCAGGACAGTCATAAGCTCATTGGTCCCAGTAATATTACAAAGGTCTTGATACGAGCTTGGATTGAATTTTTTTTCATTCCGAATCCAGCTTGCATTCACACAGCAAGCTCTATGACAGTCTGATGGCAATATTCTGGAATCCGGTGCAAATCTAGTTTACCGTATGTAAAGGGCTGAAGTCATTGTTGGAAATGATTTAAGAACATTTTGTTATCTGGAACCCAACATTAGAAAATGTTTATGTAACATTAAAAAAAAGCTTATTGATACACTGAACAACATTTGGCTGAGTGACTTCAGCCTTTTAAAGTGGTAAACAGAAGACAGCATTCAACAACAATTCAGACTCAGTGTTCCACAGAATTCAATCCAGCATTTGTCTCTGTGTCCCGGCTAATGATCTCCTTTGTGAATTCATACATGACAAGAAGAGTGCAGACCCAACCAATAAAACACGATACAGTACACAAACGACTTCCTTACAGTCTAGAGGGACGTGATTGCAAACCAAGTGGACGTCTGAGATCTTACATTTCTTTGGAAACCTACAGTAAACAGTTCAGAAATGTTCAACTTTAAATGAGGGTTTCATGTTATTTGGCTGTGCAAAAACCACAATGCAAATGTATTTATGATTCCCTATGACCAACTCTGAATCTGTCAGTAGGTTGCATCGGATGAGTCTTTTTAATCTTGCCGTCACCTACAGGTTTCCTGTGTAGCCTCTGGCAGCTTTGCAGTCATGTGATTTAATGTGGACTCTGTCTCATGGGCAGGCCAGGAGTTGTACAGTTATGATTTCTGAACACACTCACATTATAATCAGTGTAAGGCTTACTTTAGCCCCTAATCCTTAAGTGGATAAGCTAAGCTTTAATTAGGCTAATCAGCAGTATAATTAGCTCCAATTACATTTTATTGGCCAGATAACAACATATCTTTAAGTGGGCTTAAACAGCACTGCAAAAAGAATGCAGTGGCATCTTCACAATCTTTTCACAACCCCTCTCTCTCTATATCTGCTAAAGTGCATTCTTTTTGTTTAAAAGCTATGCCTTTTTGTCAGTTTGCTGTGATGCTGTCAAACTCGCGGACCAGGTTTGTGCTTGAGTTTACCGTGGATCACCTTGACAATCAGGAGGTTCACTCATGTGCCATGACTTGACAGCGTGTCAGCAGTTTGGTCACTTAGTTCATTAAACCTAGCGAGATGTGCATTGGTGCATTGAGGGTGAACCCAATCCCGGCCTGACAGCAAGATGGTAGGTCTCCAACTTTTAAGTGATTCTGGAGGATTCCGGAGACACAAACTGCTTTTGTTTTTCTTGCTTGCACATTGTGACTTCTGGGAATTATAGCGTCTCTGTCTCAAAAACCACTGAATGAATGTGTGTTTAACCTTTTGAGGCTTACTGTGGGAAGAATACATCTATGCACAGCTTCACTGAGAAAAAATTATGAAATTCATAAAACACCGTCTATTCTTTCTTCGTGTTTGGTTACACCATCATCATATAATAAAATCAGTGTGTGCAGTGTTTGTCCTTGTAGAAAACTAGGATGAGCAGCAGGACAGGATCTTGTCAGTTCTTTATTGGTCACTGCCAAGACAATGAGAGCTGACACCACTGACTTCCTCTGATAATTTCAAACATGTCGTAAGTTGACTTTGGGTCGGTAGAGCCATTAACTCAGCAAGGAGTTGAGTCGCTGCGGGTGTTAACACCCACCTGCTGAAAGACTTGGGCTCTGTTCCAATTAAATTTTTTATGCCCTTTCCTGGCTAACTTCCCTCCGTTTTGCAGACTCGAATGTACGTCACTGCTTACGATGCTGCAGTACCCACTACTGGTGGAAATGCCCTAATGATGCCCTAATAAACGCTATTTTAAATTTTGTTGACTATGTTGTAATTTTTTTTGGCCTGTATGCATGCCGTTGTATAAAATATATTATTAGAATCTATAATATATATTATATCTCTAATTAATTCATATATCATATACTAGATTTATGTAGCGTGGAGTAAATTTAAGTGTGATCTGCTGTGTCGTGTCACGGTCGGGTTGCATTGTCGTATATGGAGCTGACTAAAGTGTACATAAGAATATGCTCACTCTGTCAATCAGCGTCGAGGGGTCAAGGTTGTCCATAAAAACAAAGTGGAACATACAGTTAAAATGGCAGTGAGGATCCCCTCAGTGGGAAGTTCTTAGGGTAGTTCACAAGTGTACAGTACTGTATATCTGAAAATCGAAGTGGATTATACTGTCTATATAAAGAAGCTTTTTTATATAGTCACTGGAGGATCAGAGAGAGTCCATACCACTGACTCTTGAAATCTACAGAAAAACTGTATTGTGTGACACCTGCTTTATATGGACACTTTATGCAAGCTGGTCAATATTCTAATAAGCAAGAAAAAAGTAGCACACAGGAATACTGAGGAGTACTGACACACACACACACACACACACACAAAAACATTGCTGAACCTTTATAAATTAATGTGTACCACAAAAAAAAAATTGTATGAGTTATATAAGGCAGAAATTGCTCTTTGAGGTAACGATTGCAGTTTACCACTTTTTACAGTATACATATGCTTACACGTAAAGCTGCTATATTTAATCTTCACTTCATCAATTTAAATATTATTTTCAAATCAAAATCAGGCCAGGTTTGCTACACTCAAAAAGCATTATTGTTGGATAGATGCATCTGTAGTGTGTTATCAAACATAAACAACCAGTTTGGCATCTGAGGGTACAAGGGTAACATCTGGAAACTATATCTGATATCTCGTCCCTTTCACCTGGGGCACAACAACCTGATGCACAGGGTGTGTAACACAAAATTTGTAAAACCAGCCAAACAAATCTGTGTTTACATACTGGACAGGGATTAGGTTGTTCACATTTTAAGTAGCTGTCGTATGCTTTAACATAAGGCAGATCTACCGCAGAGCCTGAGCTCAAGTAGTCTGCTTGAGTTTAAAGCCCCCCTCCTTTATTCTGTGTGTGTGTGTGGTTCTGTTTGAAACAACTTCAGCAGGCTCCAACACTGGTTATAATAATGTTACAGGGAAGTATCACATAGCAAGTAGCACGGACCAATCATTTACCCTAGACTTTCACAGAAGTTCCAACAATTTTTCCACTAAACCAACAGACAAGGAGTTAGAACTCATCCCCAAGAGATGAACAGATGTCTGCTAGTGTGTACGCATTCGAGTGCACACAAACATGCTATTTCGACTTGGCTTATGCCTTTTTTACAGTTGCGACCACCATCTGGACGGCCCCGAACACATCCCAGACCCCTCTTTTCTCTCTTTCCCTCATCCTGCCTTCCTGCAGTTCATATTTCAGTTTGCTCCCAGGAGCTCGCAGGTCTGTGCCAGACGGAAATTTGCTGAGGTTGCAGGAGCCCCTCGGAGGCCACACAGAGGAGGGACAGGCCGGGAACAATCAAGCCCAGTGCTCCTGCCTCTTCGGCAGCCTGTAAGGCTGCTCGGGTCCTCAGGGTGCCCGGTGCCTTTCTCTCACCCTCGCTCCCCTCGTGCCCCATCCCTCTCTCTCTCTTCCTCTTTCACGCTAGCGCTGTTTCTCCAGCGTAACGGCCCTCCTCTGTCTACTCCCCGGGGGTGGACCGAGAGGCCATTCAGTCATTCGTTGTCCATCAGATGTGTTTACTCTTTCCGTGACAGCCAACACATCTGGAGCGCATATTCAGGTTATTCCAGTGCCACTAGACACATTCCATGAGATCATTTCAGATGTTGTTATGGCGATCTTCTCTCCTCGCTGTACGACAGGGAAGGGAGGTGAGGGTATGGGGTACGAATGCGAAAACTGAAGCTACTATTGCTTGGGGGGGGGGGGGGGGGGTTGGGGTAAGTAATTACAGATCCCATCGCCCTCCCGTGAAATTCTTCCTGGTTCCTTCGCTCTCTCTTTTTATCTCTTTTCTCTTTTTCTCGTTCTGTCTTTTCTTTTTTTTTCTAATCCATCAGCGCATTTCAGGTCCTGGCCTCTCCCCCTGAACATTCCTGTGCCTGTGTGTGACTGTGACGGCTGTCATCAGGCAGGAATGTCCAGCTCTCCCACCTCGTCCACCATGCTCTTGGGTGAAGCCCCCTCCCGACCCTCCTCCTCCGAAACGCTCGCCTTCAGAAAATGTGTTCCTGCAGATGTTGTCCATTCAGTGCATACCTTTGATTGGCTGGCTTCCACAACAAGCAGAGTAATTTGCAGATATTCAGTGGCTTGTTTTTGAGCTCGAGAGTGTGCAAGCTATTTTATCTTCTATTGCTTTTACCAGTAAAAGGGAACATTTACTTTGCCATTTGTCGGACACATAACTCCACACAAATGAGTTGACGAAAATGTTTTCTTCTGTTGTTCAGAGAAGAAAAATACCTTTTTGTCAAAAAATATCCTGCCCATTAATAACGTATTTGTTCTGCCCTGATAGAAATGGTATGTGCTCAGTTTGAAGTCTAATATTCTCGTGACTCCAAGGGCAAAATATGATTTCTACATGTGAGTCACGACATCTGCAGTTTTCTAATGGCCTTAATTACCATTGCCCAATCAAGCCATATTTGTCCAACATGAAATGATCCAGGTTTTTTTCTTTCTTTGTTGACTACATTCGGCCAGACTTACTGGACTTTATACATAGATATTTTGCAAAAACCAAGGTTACCCATGCGATTTAATCACTCTCTTCCAGAGTCAGACCTCTCCCAGGTCTCCTCTAAGTCTTCTTTGGTACCATTGTCCCATGGTACTCTTCTGCATAGCTGAGCTGCAAGCTACACAAAGCCTGTGACCCCCCACCTCCACACTTTTCCAGCAATCCATCACTCCCCGTGTTTTTCCTTCTGTACCAGTACAGTTTTTGTGGTTGGGGAGAGCTGTGTGTGATATATTCAGGGCAATGGTGTTCATTTCAACAACACCCATAAAGCCAAGACATAATATTGTACATGGCTTTGTTCCCCGGTCTCTCTTTTTGACCTTAATAAATTATGTAGATTAGAAAAGTAGAAACACATTGTGCTGATAAGAGGTCTGATGCATCTGGACGGGGGGAGTGGCGGTAGTGAGAGCCGGGACGATTGGGGGGGGGGTCAAAGAAAGACATGAGCCTGTTTAGTCACACTTTCTCTTCAGTCATGGCCCCATATGTTAAGAAGTGAAGAATAACAGAGGTGTCCCACTTGGAAGAGACTTTGTAGGCCACTGCCAAAAGAAAGATGATTGTCTTTGGTGGGAGAGTAAAACAGGGCCCTCGTATGGTAAGGAAAAAGCCAAAGATGTTACGGGGTGGACCGTTAGTGCTAAACTATAAGGGAGCGGAAAGCCTTTGTCTGCAGAAGCTGTTGTGTTGCGACACAAATGAGAGACTGTGGTGGAATGTGTGTGTTGGAGCATGTGTGATGTACAGTGTCTGATATTTATTCAAGAGGGACTCTTGGAGTTTCAAGTGCTGGACACGAGATACTGTTCCCTCCCCCTGTGAGCACTCTTTTCTTTCTTTGGAAGTGTTTCAAGACCACCTGAATCACCATTATACACGCAAAGGGGCCAAGCATCAAAACCGTTATAAACTTTTCTCATAACGAATGACATCGAAAACCCTCGGCTCTCTTTTGGGGAATTTTCACTTCTGCATTGTCAGTGCTGACTGTGAGAGCTCTCTTTAAACTGACACTCATAGTGAGAGAAAAAACACAGGGCTATTACGATTAGGGTGTGACAAGGTTTAACTCGGAGTCTCACATGTGTTCTTCTCCCTCCCGACCTCCTCTGAGACACAACTCGGCAGGACAATGGGATCGTTTTCTGTCTTAAGAGACTTTCAAAGGCCAATGGTGAGAGGGAAGCATTTGGAAGAAAAGTGAAAGCACTTTTCTTCCTCAAGTAGGATGTTGTGTGATCTAAGAAATCAGTCGACCCTGCAGTAAAACTCAACAAACTGTCAATTAAAAGGCTCTAATGGTACAGCACTATTCCCAGCAGTTCCGGCACCGAGAGCTCTCCGGTTCCTCTGGGGAGTTAGTTAGGTGACAGAACTGCAACATGTTTACCAATCAGCAGCAGTGCTCAGGGTTCCTAATGAGAGAGAGAATGGAAAGAAAAAAAGGAAGAGATTGAGAGCGAGTCACTGTGAGTCATCTCATTCGTGCTTCATCTCATCCACATGTGTGTGGGGGCGACATACCTGTCTACACAGATGGATATCTCTGACTCGCTGTGGAGGCGCGACTTTGGAAACTCTTGGCAGGTCTAGTAGGGGAAGTCCCCTGGACGACGGATGAGGCAGCGTCTTTGGGGCCTTTTCAAAGGCCGGAGTTTAGAAAGGGAGAGGACATGATGAAGAGATCAGGAAATGCTCCATTTGCATTCCTTAGAACTCTGATGTGATTTCTCATGTGGAAGTTTAACAAATTAACAGAGAGAATGAGAGATGGGACTACTATGGGAGGCTTGTATTTGTTTCTAAAAACTGGTGTTCGTAGACGTTTTTTAAATTGCTTGAAAAAAAAAATCATTCTGATGCCCTCAGCCAAGGTGATCATGTGTTTGAGCCAAAACTCTGAGAATTTCCCTGCATGGCAAACAGTATTCTTTGGAGCTGATATGTGCCAAAGACAAAAGAGTATTTTTGGGATTGTGTAGCGTTCCCTCGGTTGAAGGGCTCTCTGTGTGAGGTTTGTTTTGGTTAGTGTCCTCACTGCCCTTCCACATACCAGCTGCTGCGATACACCTCTGAGCCCGGTGCAGGGAACACAGAGGGCTCCTACCACGGGTCACTTTATTAATGTGCTCCCTCTCTTGTCTGACATTATTAACCACATCTTGTCTGTACAGGAGACATTCCTGAGAAGAGCCCCCTAACCTGACATTGTCACCATTTGAATTATTGCCTCATCTTCCCGATTTGATGTCTTGAGCAGGAATGTGTGCTGGGGGGTTGGGGGTTAGTGTGCCAGCCGAGCAGTCCACTTCTGTCCGCCGTCTTTCCTCTCTTTTTTTTTTTGGTTTGTCAGATAAGGCTTGTAGTTTTTTTATTTTTTCATAAAATGATTACTAATTTACAACACTGTGTTTTGTTGTATTTAAAAATGAAATGTTTCTTTAATGGTTCATTTATAATGTTCTAATGGTTAAACAATAACTCCATTAAAATAGCAAGAAAAATAAATAAATAAGGAAAACAGATGGAAACTTTGTACCACTATGAAATGGCCCCAAGAAAATTTCTTATAAATAACTGATGCATTTATGCACTTGGAGCTTGATAACAAAATCTAAAATTGAGTAAATCATTATCAGTGGTTCTTCAAAAGTATTTCTATAAAATAAAAAACACTGTACTGAACTTCTCACCGATGTCATTTGGAACAGCTTAACTTGGCACTTATTACCCTTCCTAGAAAACATTCCTGTGTTTGGAGAAGAAAAATAAATACAATTCATACTTGTGCTTTTTTTCATTTTTCCTATCACGCTAAACATGAACAAATATGATGTTATGATTGATGCCACTATCCCAATGTAAAAATACAAAAGTAAAAAGTTCATTGAAAACCCCAAATAGAAATTACAAGTACAACCACAATGTAGTTCAACACTGCCATGTAGCAAAATTCATATTTGACCAAACCTATATTTAAAAAATTGATGATCAGTTATGAGCATCTAAATAATGCACACTAATGAAATAAACACTAGACAAGTCAAGGCCAGAAAACAAGCTTAAGCCTTTTTTTCTGTTTCTCAGTAGGAAAGAGTGCATAGTCTGGATAATAAGAGAGATGAAACTCTTACTCAAGTCTTCGTGGATAGAGTGGAAGGAGGGGGCATTAGAGGAAGCAGCGACTGGTTTACATGTATCACTAGATTGTAGGCAGTGAGAAATCTATTCCACAGGGCTGTGCTGCTCAGAGACACACAGCTGCAGGGGATTAGTGACCCTGAGCGAGTCCAGAAGCAGGAATGCACCAGCCCCCTCTTAAAGACGCCACCGGAGGAAGAGCTTTGCACTCGTTCAAGCACACACACACACACTCACACACTCGTGTATACTGAACACTCGAATACCATCACTGTCACATTATTTGTTTTGCATTTCTTCAGAATTACCCAACAACCTGCGAGGAATGTCCATCCATTTCTCAGCAGTTGTAGAATTATTGATCCTCCCTGGTTTACCACAACCGAATCTCACTCGCCTCAGCTCATTTTTGAATATAAAATACATTTAAGCTCATGAACTGTATCTGAGTCAAAGCCATGGCATTCATTTTTTAGTTATTATTAATATTACTATTATTAATAAATTGTATTCTCGATCTTGGACACATTTGCTCATATTTATTTCTAATAACATAGTTTGTAACAATATTTTATAATTTCATAGAACAATAATAATATTTCAACAACAGAAAAAGCCACAGCCATTCAGTTTAACATTTGTGAGAATAGTGTAAATAATGTTTCTGGTGTCAGTTTTTCAGAACCACATGAAACCAACGCGAAGCCAAAGAATGCCTTGTAAAGAACTGGTCTTTTTATCTTTATTGTGGGCACTCTCATGTGTCACTGACTTATATTTCTTTGTAAATGTGAAGCTGGAAAATCATCTTGTGATAGCTTGATCTGTGGTCACCAGTAGCATCTCAGCTGTGTGTTTTGGTGAGGACTGTTTATCTGAACAAGGCAAACGCCTGACTTATTCATACCAATTTGTCAAGGCATTGTTTGTTTCTCAGACTCAATGCATTTTGGCTCAAATATCTGGAAGCACAGCTAGGAACGGCTTCAATATGTTTGATCCGTGTCCCTGTATCTGTCCATCATGTGTCGCACGTCCTGATTGCTTGAAGTACAGAGCGTTCTACATTGAAGGTGACACGATTGTCACAAATCGGCCCTTATCCATATCTTCCTCCAATCGTGTCTTCTACAACGTCCTCTTGTGTTGTCCCGGCTGACAGATGTGAGAGGAGAGGCACTCATTTCCTCCTAACGTGTTCAGCGGGGCCTTATTGATGCTCTGAAAGGCCAGAGTTTGGCGTCGCTGTAGTGTTAGCGTGGCACTAGCTGTCACTCAAACGTGTATGTCAGGTCTGCAACTCAATTACCTTTACGCTCCTGCTCTTAACTCACTTCCACCCACTTGAGTCGCAATGCGCTAAAAGGATGCGTTAACCATGCAAGCCCGTCATTAGAGCCTCATATGCCCACAGCCCCTCACTAGCTCCACCGGACAGCTCTGGAAGCATTGAATGTCAGAGTAAAATATGCATAATTTGCAGCCATTTTTTCCGCATGCCATTTTGCTCGCTTTCGCGGAACACCGCCCCGTCTCTCTGTGCTCTTTTGATGCTGTTTTCTGGGTAGGACACAGTGTCTTTGATTGGTTCGTGAGTGACTCACCCTCTTCAGTTCCCTCCTAACTTTAGTCACCCGGTCTTACAAGCTCAGACACCTAGTGAGGGAAGTTCTAGAGAGGGTGGAGGCCAGGACAGGAGGTTTTGACACACAAGCCTTTCATGTCCTCCGTCCTGGACCCCAGATATGGCGGTCAATTCTTCCAGCACAGATGATATCAAAGGGCCGTTTGGCATGGAGCTGATTTTATGAAAAGAGCTTTAATTGCAGACAGACATCTGCTTTTATTCAATCAGCTTTATTGGCTTGAGTCACATTTACTCCACTGCCAGCACTTTGTTGCTCATTAAAAAAGCGAAATAAAACAAGCACTCGAACGAGCCATACACATGTAAATAAATACGAGGGCTGTAACCGTGCATTCATGCGCACTTACACAATAAGATCATTCAAAAGTCCTGAACGCTGAATAATGCAGACGATAACAAGAGCCATAAAAATGTGCGCAGTGATATTTATAGTGGTAATAACGATGGAGAAATGTAATTTGAGGGTCAGTGGGGGCTCCGTTTGACCGTGGACAGGGTCTTCGCGGCCTCCTCGGCAGGAGCACGCCGTGAGCATATTGTTCCAGTCCAACATCTGCATTGTTTAATTCGCTGTTTGAGCTCCAAATGATTTGGTGCGAAACCAGGGGAGATGCAAATGCAAGCACACCTCTAAAGGTGGTTTTACAGGAGATTAAACGTTGCAAATCATTTTCTGA
Source organism: Carassius gibelio (assembly GCF_023724105.1). Lineage (NCBI taxonomy): Eukaryota > Metazoa > Chordata > Actinopteri > Cypriniformes > Cyprinidae > Carassius > Carassius gibelio. The sequence continues at coordinate 2,187,611 of NC_068371.1, read as the reverse complement.
AACTATAATTGAAGCACTGAGTTCATGGAGCGCTCCTAACCGAACACACTTCATTATCTCCCAGTGTGGATTCATAATGGACTCGACGTCCCATCATCCTCTAGCGAGCCGCATACAGGATTGAATAAAAGAACGTGTGACAAAGATCATCCCAGGTGTCCCTGCTCTCTGGCTGGAGTCACTAACACCGAAGGATATCAAGCTCGGGATGAGTGAAAGAAGCAGGGAAAACAAATATAATGGAAGTGTTTGTTGTTATAAATGAAAAATACAAATCCTCAGAACTGGTTGTGGTTCTAGCAATCTAAAGGTCTAGTTCCCTTAAAAATGCCACCATGTTTCTTCAAGCCAATTATACTTTCATTCATAATAGGAAGACAAAATGAAATTTTAATATTTTCTCATTCAAAGTCCACACCAAACCTTTGCTTATGAATAAGAACTAAAAGACATTGTAAAAGTAATCCGTCAAATCAGACAGTGTTACTCAATTTTTCTGTAGAGACACGAATGCTTTATATGATGAACATATGATTCATGTGCAATATGAATAAATTAAATCTGTTCACCATACTTGGATTATATTGCTTGATACATTATGTTTTCAATGAAACATCAACACACTGGCTCCATGGACTTTGATTGGAGGGACAGAGATTTCTCAAGTTTCCAGAGTCTTATGGGCAGAGTATTGATGGAGTGCACTGACCCTTCAAGAGATCTGATGCAGAGAGAAGAGATGAGAGTGAAGCTGTGTCTAACCAGGACTGTGACAGTGTGTACGCCCATGAGATGACTCTGTTTTTCTGGGATTCTTTTTCATTTTGAACTTTTAGAAATTTAAGAAAGGTCATGTCACAAAGATCAACCCGTGGTTTCTCAAGTTAAAAAAACTTTGGGGAGGTTCTTGTACTAGGGATTTTGACGGGAAAAAAAGGAAGTTTAAACTCCAGGAAGCACCTCTTTCACTGCTGTAGAAGATCTAGCCGAAGTCCTCAACTGCTGAGCCATGAGCCAACATTTACTTGTTTTTTCTTGCATTTTCACATTCATACGCATGCCTTCACAAAGTTCAGGGTGTCACCGTGAGCCAGTTAAGTATACAGGAGCTGAGACGGAATACAAATCAAAGCAAAATTAAAATGGTAGATAGAAGAGTTAGGGAAATTAAAGAAAACGCCTTGAGTGAATAGAGATCAAAGGTTATAGAGAGAGTGGAAAAGGTAAAAAAAAAACATACAGAAAAATAAAAAGGCTACTAGAGAGAAAGAGAAAAAGAGCGGTTGGGCGGCACCCCTGGCGTGCACAGCACTGGTGTTTCTGCCCAACACCTCCACATGTCTGATCCTCATTCTATCCTCCCAAAACACAGCAGCTCAGCCACTCCTGCAAACCACGGGAAATCTGTGCAGAGAGACAAATCTGGGAGGAGGGACTGCCAATGTGTGTGTGCTTTTGTGAGTTTAAGGGCATGTTTACTTGCCTCTCCCAGACAACTTGGGGCAAGAAGGAGGGGAGGGCAAAAGGGGCAAAACTTGGCCTTTCTCTCTCTCTGTCTCTTTGTATGTCCCTCTCCCTCTCTCTCTCTCCTTTACCGATTGTCACCAGGAGAACAGAAAACATTCTCAGGGATTTCCTGCCATTCAAAACAAAAAGCAGGACCCCCCTTTCCCTATCGCTCCCCCGTCAGCATGTTAACTCAGTTGAGCGCGAGTGCTGATGGGCTCTTTCCAGGTCAGGGGCGGAAAAAGGCTCCTGAACCCTCCTGATTGCTTGTGCTGCTGCGTGTTGTTCCATAGCATGCCGCTTACTCACCTCCAGTCGCACACAGAGAAAGAGAAACGCATAGGAAAACAATAACCTGTGTGAGGCTTCGGAGGGTCACACTTCCCTTCGTGCTCGGAGACGGTGTCTTCAGTGGTTCTGCTGCCTGGATCGGTGTATTCTAACAGGTTTGAGAACGTGTACAGAAGTGCAAACACATTCTGTGCAGCTGAGTGTGCGAATGCGTGCCTTAACTCATTACAGTGCATAGAGTGTGCCAGTACTAATTTGACACATGCCTTTACAACATGAGCTAAGAACACTTACACTATTGGCAGATCATTTAATTAAGTGCTAAAAGCTCGCTTGAGTTTGGTTTCACATTTAGGTCAACACTCTTTGTCCTGTTAACTTTGTGTTTTATATTAATTTATCAAAAAAAAAAAAGAAAGAATTGAATTAATCCCTTGGGGGACAAAATGTAAAATCGTTACAAATGTTTCATACTTCTTTTTTTTATTATTATTAAATGTACAAAACTCTTGAAAATAAATAATTTAATCTAATGTTTTATCATAGTTTCCTGGAAAACAAGTGTAAAAAAAAATGGTGGAATTTTTTTTTATAAATTTATCTTTTTTTTAATCTTTTATCCTAAAACTAATACAATTACATGCACTACTGAAATCATGTACTGAAAAAAAAACACAAAAAAACACAAAAAAACCTTACAAATAATAATAATAATTCTTCCTCGGTAAGTGACTTAAGAAATCACGTTTATTTTTTCAAAATTGAAAAGCATGAAACCCACATTTCTAAGAACTTGGCACATGATTTTTGTCTTTTGTTTAGAGTGGAATCTATTAAACTATCATTAACCAGTTCGTCAATCGTTACAGTAAGTTGTTGTTTTAAGTCAACGATGCAATAATAACAATAATAAAACAGCTAAAGGTTGTTGTTTATTTGACCCTGCAGATGTCCAGTTTTCTTGACAGCAGGTGGCATTGTGAGAGGTCTGGTCTGGTCTGGTCTGGCCTGGTCTTATGACAGTGAGCACAGACTGTGTAACTTCAAGTGAAGGCCGCCCAATTATCCCCAATCAGACTCTTAACTGCTGCGGTCTGGGGGTGGGGTGCGGAGCTCCCTGAAGGGCTTAGCCTTCATTACAGGGCAGCACATCCTGCACATTAACTTTCTATCCGCCTCCTTCTGCTCGCTCTCCTCTGTTTCTACTCTCATGCCCCTTGCCTTGCCTTCCTTGCGTGGTGTGCAATGATGCGGCCAACAATCAGACACACAAACCTAAAGCACATGGCGAAGGCCGCTGAGCTATGTTCTGGTAACAACACACACAGAAAACAGTGTATTGACTGCAGAACGATGTCACATGGGCCAAAGGTAGGAGGACAAGAAGTGTGTGCGCCTGCGCTTACAGATGATGGGATGTGTCCCTCTACCTCTCCTCTCCAGAGACGGCGGAGACAGATTGGAGCAGAAATCAGCTCAGGTAATTTTCCAGTAGAGAGACAGTGATTACTGCATGCCTCTCCTGCGGCCCACAGGAAGTTTCCTCTTCACTGGCTTAATGTGTTTGTGTGTGTGTGTGTGTGTGTGTGTGTGTTTAGAGGAGGGCATCTAATGCTCGCAGCGGTCTTCAGTCACCAGCTGATTGGCTGTGGGCCTCGGTGGGCGAGTAGCAGATCTGAGCAGAAACCTTCCCCACACACACTGCACAAAACACACTTATCAGCAGTGGCATGGAGAGAGCCGAGAGGATCTCAGGATGACTAAGGCTAGATTAGCGGAGCTGAGAGTGTCTCTGGAGTGGGGGATGATGGGAAGGTGTGGTGCTCGTAGGTGTGTTGTTCTTGTCAGGACAGGAGCTGCATCAGGGTCTGTGTCAGAGCTGTGACACGCTGCTCCGAGAACATTCAGTCAGAACCCGAGGACCAGCCGCGCTTCAGAACGCATTTACTCTATCTATCTTATAAGAAACAAATGTAAGCTAATTTTAGGAAACCTTTGTTTAAGTAGAACAGTTTTTAATGCATTAAACCGTCTGGGCCTCTTCGGTCAGGTTTGACTGAAATATTTTACATTTAGCAATTTGACTCTGTTCTGCATTCGTCCCAGTTGTGAATTTCTATGAAAGGGATTCATGATATAAGTTGAGTATCAGTAGACTTTAATGTTGAACGGCTCATGTCGACTGAAGCTGATCTTCTCTCTACTCACCTCGCTGCCGAAGGCACCCAAATGTCTCCACATGTTGGAAACTGAGTCAAACCACATCAATCAGGAGACTCATTCCTGCTCCACCTCTTTTTTTCTTACACCTTGTCTGCTCTTTTCTTCTGTGTGCATTTGTTTCTTCTTGTCACTGGGAAATAACTCCTGTAGATGGCAACTGATTCATACAGTATATACACTAACAGACACAAGTTTGAGATCAGGAAGATCTTTAATGTTTCTGAAAGAAGTCTCTTCTGCTCACCAATGCTGCATTTATTTCATTCAAGATATGGTAAAAAAAGTGAAATATTATTAAAATGTAAAACAGCTGTTTTCTGTCTGAATATCTGTATTTTCAGCATCATTCCTCCAGTCTTCAGTGTCACATGATCTTCAGAAATCAGAATAATATGATGATTCTGATTATTATCAATGTTGAACACAGTTGTGCGGCTCAATATTTCTGTTTTTCAGGATTCACAGATGAACAGAAAGTTCACAAGAACAGCATTTATTTGAAACAGAAATCTTTTGTAACAATGTTTTTACAGTCACTTTTTAACACACAAAAATATCTGACAGCACAACTATGTTCAACACTGATAATAATAATAATAAATATTTCTTGAGAAGCAAATCAGCATATTAGAATGATTTCTGAAGATCATGTGACACTGAAGACTGGAGGAATGATGCTGAAAATACAGATATTCAGACAGAAAACAGTGGTTTTAAACTGTAATAATGCTCACTGTTTTTACTGTATTTTGGATCAAATAAATTCAATCTTGATGAGCAGAGGAGACTTCTTTCAGAAACATTAAAAATCGTACAGACACAACTTTTGACCGGCAGTGTACTTGAGCGTTTACTTGAGACAGAATTCCTTCTCAGTAAGATGTGTTTTGGTGTCTCGTCTCTTTCATTAGCCACAAACCCTCCTTCAATCTCAGGTGCTTATCAGTCATGTATAGATCACAGAAGGGCACACCACACACATGCACACACCCCGTCCTATCGTAATGCATTATTATTATTATTATTATTATTATTATCTGCTGAGTCTCGGCTCTGTAAAATGAGTTTTCCTGAACTCCATTAAAAGCAGTGCTTGTCGTTCCCCCGGGTCAGATTTGCATGCGCCGCTGCAATGCACCTCAAATGGAAGATGTCCTTCCTCTGCAGTCCTCCCCCAGCCTCATCTGGGACAATAAGTGGACATATGACATCTCACAGAGACCCTGGTTCTCTCTGCTGTCGTCCCCAGCCGCTCCTGGACCGGTCATCAGTGGAGGGGAAGAAGATTGCCAATGACACCAGCAAATCAGCAGTAAATAGCGGGTAATTTGATTGACATCTGGAAGGCTGTCACGGGCCCGAGTGGACTGGCAAGCAGTTAGTTGAGTACAGAAAATGTGGCTTTCCAAGTAAATCACTTTTTGTCCAGTGGGGCCTGTAACAGATTATAATTGCATGTCTTTCCCATCAGTGCAGTTTCTCCATTACTGTGTGCAGCGGCATCTTATCGAAAAGCAGCTTGTCCCTTAAAAATTCACATGCTGTCACAGGTCAGATGATAAATGCCTAAACATGAGACACATTTCAGAATTCATTATAGCGTATGTGCTGTTTTCCATTACAGTCCTTTCACAGTTTGAAATGAACAGAAAAAGGTTAAAGAGTAAATCCTCTGAGTGGAGAAGAGTTTGAGCTGTCGAGGCGGTCATAGCCAAAGTTGTGCTTGTTTAAAAACAGAAAGAAACAAGCACTTCCTGCACAACATCTTTTTATTTACTTGCAGTTTCCACAAGTATTGTTTAACACCATATGACACATTTGCCGTTAAAAGACTGTGACATCAATGTTATACATCAACGAGTTTATAATTCACATGCTTTAAAGAGTGCGTTGTGCCAAAGTGGCATGGTGTTCCTCAGGGTGGATTCAGAAAAGACCCGTTCATTCATTGCTTAAAGTGAAAGTATTTTTTTTCTGTTTAAAATTCTTTCTCCAGTCCAAGTTTAATGTCCAGAGTTTTTTTCCCTGTGAAGTGTAAACGCTGCGTCTCTGTTTGTTTAAGCGTCGTGAGTGGAGACCTGAACGACAGAGTTTAGTTAGGGAGGATTTGATCCCGATTCTTTTTATTTTAGCTGAGAGCATAGTGACACATATCTCTAGCCGAATAAAATCAGCTCACATCACAGGAAAATCATTTTATACCTTAACAAAATTGATTTTCCATAATGATTTTTTGTTTTTGTTTTTTTAACAGTGCAAATCACTTTTTCTTTATTACTGCTTTGTATTATTTTGCAAATGGTGCAAGGCTTTATGTGTTTTTATTAAAACAACAACAACACTAAAGTGTAAATCATAATTGTTTTTCTTTAAAGACACTTTCATTGTGTTCCTTGGCAAATTAGTGACTACAAACTAAAGCAAATCTAATTTAAATACAGTGATAATAATAAATACAAATATGAAAACATGACAAACTTAATTAGTCCCTCTGTAATGATGTGGCTGCAGCAGTCCGTGAAGCAGGATCTATAAGCAGAAGGCACTTTTATTAACAATCAGCCAAAATAACAAATAAACAAAAGTATCACAGCCAACTAAACATAAACGAGGACAGACCAAGAACAACTCAAACTGAGGCCTACAGTATTCTCATCGATGGCTGGCCAGTTCACATGTCGGTCAGAAGCACGGTCAGAAGCAGCGGTTCTCTGTCAGAAGTCAATAATAACCTAAGTTGTCACCAGTAGATGTACAAAGAGCAAATCTGCAGTTCTAATGGAAATTATTTCAATGCACATGAAAACTCACATACAGAGTATAGTAATAAAAACATTTGGGACTTTACTGAAAACATTCGTGGCTCAGCCCAACCCTAGCACAGGTGAACATAATCAATTAACCAATCAGTAACCTAGGAAACAAGCTAGAGGCGGGAAAATAAAAACCAGGAAACCAGTTCAAATCAAACACATGCCAGCGTCAAAAGAGCCATGTGAAAGACAGCAGATCACCAAACGATCCCCTCCTCTCACGAGCATCCAGCTGATATCAGCAACACTGCGTTTCTCTTTCAACTGAAGCTGCTCTTGAGGTTATTGCTAATATTGGCCAGTCTGAAAGACACTGTTATACTTTACTTCTTAACCAGCTGCCAGTTTAAAATGTCTAATAATAAGCTATCCCCCTCTAGAAACTGTTATCATAGTGATCATCAATAGCAATTATATGTTAAAACTTTGATGTAAGATGGATATTTACAAAATAAATCTACAAATAATATAAAATGTCAATTTCTGAATTTTAAAAAAATATTTGATAAATCTGTATTCTATATAGCTGTTTAGTTCCAGCTGTCCTCTCAAGCTTTCCTGGCATCAGTGGCAAATATTTCACCATATAAATGTGTTTTTCATGGTTCAGTTTAAGAATGATCTCGGTGGAGGGTCGAGGCCCAGAAACTACACACAGATCAAACTCTAATCAATTCTGTTTTTGTTTTTTTTGTTTCTTCTCCCTACACTCCTTTATACTGTATGTTCCTGCATGGCTCTAAAATAACCCAAATATTTACATCAAGCATCCCTCATGTTGTAGGATTCATGTGAAAGTCCCAGAGAGCTTCTAGTGTTTAATATTCACACTGTTGTTTCTTCTCTCTCCTCCTGCCATGTGCTCCTGATCCCGGCTCTTCCCTCTGCTGTCACACTCTTTAAGGTAAGTGTCTGTTCTTTCTCCCTGCAGGCAGGTAAGTGACAGAGTCTTCCAGAGCAGGTTAACACACAAGTGTTGAGGAAGTGTGTGATGTGAGATTGTGCCAGCAGCAGTGCCCTAGGCGAGCAGGTGCAACACTCTGGGCAATTAAACGCTTGTGTAACATAAGTCAATTCAGCTGCACATGCAATGTCACGTCTAAGCGGTGTATGCGCTGTGTGTGTGTGTGTGTGTGTGTGTGTGTGTGTGTGTGTGTGTGTGTGTGTGTGGAAGAAAGAGACTGTATGGGCATGACGGAATATGATCACTGTTTGTTGTAATTGACAGTAACTGAGCTGAGTTTAATAAGGGTCAAGTGTGAATGGTCCTCTAGTTATGTCATGTTTAAATGAGTCCCAGAGGAGAAGTGTGCACTTTTGTCTCCCTTTTCTTGCCTCGTCTCCCTCGCAGTTTCATTCAGACTTTTGGAATGACAAATAAAGGCTAGATTTATGTTATTACTAATTGCTGACCCGAGAGCATAAAAGTCAAGTAAAGTGAACACATTTCCATGCACGTCAGTTCACCAAGAATCTGTATAGGATTTTCCATTTTCTCTTTAGCAATTTAGCAATTTTGCACAGTAACTTAATCCACTTATTAATTCATATTCATGTCTTCAACAATAACACAGAGGAGCGTAATGATTTATATCAAACTTTAAACATTCAGTCAGGGAGTGCATCCTTGTTTTTTTTGATATTGTTGCATATGACGCTGTTAAGATCATCTCATCATGTGTTAGTAACTCAATGTAGGTGAAAAACAGGATATGTGAGGTTCAGTGTCGTTTTACTGATGCTGATGCTTAAAATAGTGTGTCAGTCGAGTGACGATGCTGCCAACATGCAAGAGAAACGTCATCTTTTCAAGGCACTGAAAATTAGTCAACATTTGAATTTAAATGAATTTTTCTCCCTAAAAAATGGGATATGATTTCAATCATTTTGGCATTATTGTAAGTAATATTTAGCCTACAGCCTTCTTTTCTTTGATTGGAAACATGCACTGGGTAGTGCACTACACTAAACACTGTGCTCTTCCTGAGTGTGTGAAGTGTTCACTCATCATCACATAAATCTGAGCAACTCTGTTTACCGCAGATATAGTGTACAATGACTATCACTTTAATCTCATTTATTAAACGTGTGTCTCAGATAAATTGTGAAAGTATCTGTTTAGGTTTCACTTAATGAATTTATGAGCATTTCTATATGCTACTTAGATAAGGCTGATTTTGCTATACTTTGTGCTTGAGGAAACCTTAGCTTTTTTGGCCATTCTGAACAGGCAAATGACATCGGAGACCTGTCTTTGAAAGATTTTCTTTTTGTCCTGGACATGAGTATATATGTCGTTGTTATTTACATGTGGCAATCTTCCTCATCCCTGGAAGGTTGTAAGTCTGCAAAACCTGAATGCAGAACATGCATCTGTCTCCATAAATAACGGCAGAAGGTACAGACACACGACATCTGTGAGCATTGAGGTGAGAAGAGACGAGAATAAGACGAAGTTCTGTGGACAACAGATTGAAGAAAGAGAAAAGAAAAGCAATGGAGAAGGCCAGCTAGAGACAATGGTCATTTACCGCTGACCCCCGCCCCAACACCCCCCATGCATACAACTAATGAGAGCAAGGACTATTAGTCACTGCAGTCCAACTAATCGTCCAGCTCTGTGATTTTGTCAACAACTCTGAAAGGCTAGTCAGAGCTGCAGAAGCACACACACACACACACACACACACGCCCCAGGGACTGAGTGGGAAAGTAAGAGATGGCGCTGCTCTTGTTAGTCCATTAGTTAGCTATGGCAGCACAGCCAGCTAAAGAAGTGGCCCTAATGGCTCCTCAGCAATAATTACGATCTTTTTGTCCTCATTCGATTCCGAGGGAACATACATTTGCTCTCCAACAACCAATAAACATCAGGCTTCCTTGGTTCAGACACACACACAGATGCTCGCCTGTTTGTTGTACTTTTTTTATTAAACTTTTCTGTCTGTTTGTTTCTCTTATTCTGTTTTTCTTTCAGTCTCTTGCTCGTCTTCCATTTACTCTGATCCATCTACCTTGGGATAAAGGCTGAAATGAAAGGTTACACATTTGTGTCTCCGGTCTATAATGCGAGAGTCGTACCTGTTTGTTTGTGGCCTGTATATCACGGCCTCCATCAGCGCAGCAGGAAACATCCATCATGATTGTGTTTAAGTGTACTCACAATTCTCCATGTGTGTACTGGTATTCCTTACATTATGATAGTAACCAGGATAGTAATAGCAGTAGATTTTGACCTATAGTTGCCTGTTTTGTGTTCGGTGTGTGTTTAGGGTAAGAGGAAAGAAAATACAGTTTGTACTGTAGAAAAACCATTACAGCTCTGGAATTAACCCATTAAACATGGAAACCAGTGTGTGCTCATCATGTTTGAGTGAAGATAAGAGGACAGTGAATCTAGATAAATACATAGACAGACAGATAAATAGCTTTGTACATAATGTACAATTAATAAAAGGAAAAAAATAGAATTTCTGAAAGAACTAAGCCTGGAATTAACAACTCGGACACATGAAAAATCAGCACAAATAAATAAACGCAGGTCTTCATGTGCAAACCCATCTGTGCAGCGAGTGCTCGGCTCCGGTCATTGTTTCAGTGGAGCGGTCAGCCTAATTCAGTGTATTATAGAGCACAAAGGGTCATTCTGGAACCATGAATCATTAGAGCTAGTCTGGCTCCATCTTTACCAGCGCTATTACATCTACTTCTTGGAAGACTGGCTTAAAAAAGTCCGATAAATTGGCTCTGTGCAGGAGCTGTAGGGTTAAGTACAGCGACAGTTTTTCTGATGGGGGTTTCCAGCATCACAGATTTACACAACATCGCTCAGGTTCAGTGCAATGCTCGGTTACAGATGCATGCACTAACAGGGCGTCTCTGTGTTTTTAGTTGTTTTCTTCTTAATGTAGTGCTGAGGTGCAAACACTCACAAGATCAGTACATTAGTTAGCAATGAGATGGACATTCAGCCTCAGACACGAGAACTGATTGGGTTAATTATGTTGGATTTTAAAATGGAAATATATTATTGTATTCTTTTTATGGCTCATCATCATCTTATGCGTTTCATAAAAGGAGGCACTGGTACAGAAAGTAATGAGTTGATGATATGATGCAGGTTTTTTTGTCCTATTATTATATTAGTTTATTCAAAAATACATTAAGAAGATAAAATGTATACATACACAGACTTGAATGCACCACATCAATATATTATGTCTTGAAATCTCAGATAATCTGAGCTATGATAAAGCAAAGTTAGTCACATGCTTATTCTTAATGTTTACAATACATTTACTTTTGCCTATTAAACTAAATCTCTCTTTTCTTTATCGTGATGACTTTTGTCGTAGAATCTATTTGCAGGAATTCTTTTTGGAGAGTTACAGGTTATGGCTTTAGTATTTCCACTAGGTTTCCTGTGAGGAATCTCCCGTGCTGTGTGTGATTATGTTTACTCATTTGTGTGTGTGTGTGTGTGTGTGTGTGTGTGCTGCACACTCCCTCACACTCTCACTCGAGCCAGACACAGAGAAAGAAAGAGAGACCCCTGGAAATCTTAAACTCCCATCTCTCTCTCCAAACCGCAGTTTGTTTGGTTTAGTCATCTCCTCTTTCTTTCTTTCTGTCTCTCTCCTTTTCTGCGATTGGTTTGTACACAGTCTTCTCCTTCATTTGATCACAGTATGGCAGTTCAGTTCAAGACCTTTCCCTTGGCTTTGTTTACTACAGCACATTCAGTAGTGTATGAGGATGTATTTTTGAATGGAAAAACTCTTCTGGAAGTTTCACCTCTTTCCGTTCTCCCTTCCCCACAGCCACAGTGAAATAAAGTTTTAATAACTGGATCCTGTGTGAGATTTTAACACTTTAAAATGCTGTTAGAAGTGTGACTTTGTCTAAGGCCCTCAGTCTAACTGAATAATTAGATTCCCCGGGATTCCCCTCTGATTTCAGCATTTGATGAAGTACATATTTTAAGGATTAAACTAAGAAGTACAGTTTGACAGAATAAGACGTGCTTAATTACTGGCTTTGATTTCTGGTTAGGAAAACATACGAGGACCAAACCGGAGCGATGGCAGCCGGTGGCTCATGCAGATGTGAGCGTCACCGCGAGAAGCCCTTGATCAAGACCCAAGCTCTCAGCGGGGAGACGGCGTTTAGTGGACTGTCAGTCGCTTTCGCTGAATTAAATGCACTGGAACTCATTTACCTTTGCCGTGTCTGCCAAATAAAATAGTATAAAAAGGTAAAAGCCAAATCTTTTTGAAACACATCAAAGGAAACCTAGTGTTCATAAAATCTGTGTGGTCTTGATGTTTCATCACAGTCGGGGGTTTCACCAGCTTGTTTTCTTCCATTATTAAAGAAAGAACCGCACAATGGTCAGACGCTGGGAGTCAATGCCCTCATCAACGGCTAGAGAAGAAGTTTGCTCTGTGCAACGGTTTGTGTAAGGGATGATGTACGTCCAGTCGGTTGTTATCGCAGAATAAACCCTGATAGATCAGGACCCTGACGCGAAGATAGCGGAGTGAGTCGTTAAGAATATAAGTAGAACCCGTATGAGCAGTGTGTTATTCACTTTAGTGTTTGTTATCTGGGAATAACACACCGCTGGATGGCACGATTGACCAATACGGATCGAGTATTCCTCAGAGCCGGGTAATAATGTTGATTATATAATCTCTCTGACATGGCGACTAGGAAACGTTTAGCAACAGTTTTACATTTTTGCAATCGATTGCTAATTTTTTTTTATCTGTATGATTTATTTATTTTTATTGTACATTCTTGTACAAGTCACATTGTGCAAATTCATACATTTGGGGGGATCAGACCAAAATCACATTTTACAATAATTTAATTTCACTGTAACGGTATATATAGCCGTATACCTATATTTTTTCAATAAAATATAAGAACAAAGAATAAAATAAAATAAAAAAATTAGATAAATACATTATATGAACTGATTTTCTTCTGTTGTTTAATTGACATTAATGACAGACAGAAGCAGGTATTTTAGGCTTAAGAAGATGCACAAGTCTAATATACTGACGTGCAATTTAATGTTTACAGTACATTAGCTTAAGAAATGTTTACCTGCATACTCGCCAAGATGGGCATTTTCATGTCGTGTGTGTGTGTGTGTGTGTGTGTGTGTGTCTGTGTGTTCATTGGTTAGTGTGCAGTTTTTTATTTTTTTGCAGTTCCTTTTTCAACTCTTTACATCAAGCACTTTAAGCACTCTTTTTTCCCCCTTTCATGCACGTTTCTTTACCACTCTAACATGTCAAAAGCATGTGGCTATACACGAAAAAAATAAATAAATAAATAAATTTGCAAAAAAAAAAAAAAATTATAATGGGTTTCCCGTATTTGTTTTACAGTGTCAGGAACGGTCTTTAGTTCGTGTAGTTTTCGTTTCATTTCCTGTCATCATTGTTCTAGTTTCCCGCTCTTTAGTTACTATGGCAATGCGTTTGATCATGACACCTGTTAGTCTTTTAGTTATCGGTGTATATGTAGGTTCCTGTATTTGCTCAGTTCTTCGTGGGTTGTTGTTTGTGTATGCTGCAGAGTGATTACCCAGTGTTTATTCTTTTATTAAATAGCTTCCTGTTGGAACTTAGACTCATATTTATTTTTGAGACTTCAAAAGATGTGACACACAAGTGTTTGTTAAATTTTGCACTTTGTTTTAGGGTTAATGGAAATGTCTGTAAAGTAAATGGATAATGTCCTGAATGAAGATATCAGTACCAGCACTTTTCAGTTTACATCGACATACATGACGTAACAAAACTGATCGACACTTTATCATTTATCATTGCCACAATATATCATCATAGCCCAGTCCTAAACATTATGTTCAAAACACATAGCATGGGTCATCCTAATGTTGATGACATATATTTTAACCGAATAATAAAAATAAAGTAAAGCTTATGATTTGTGACGAGGGTTTGTAGTGGAGCACCCTCATTTGAGAGGAACTGATGAACGGTTTCTGAGAAGCTTCTGCACCTGTTCAGCTCAGTCTGTCTGTTCTTCTGCTGGACACAGCTGCATTATTAAACCCTCAGTCCGTCCAACACTGGATGATAAAAACAGACATGCCTTATCCCACTGCTCCTACTGTATATTCTGAGCATTTATACATGCATCATGTGATTATTTCACCTCAAAAAAAAAGAGTCCATCATGCCATCATCTTATTTAATCATAAATATATATATATATATATATATATGTGTGTGTGTGTGTGTGTGTGTATTAATAAAACATGAAGATAATCGCATTAATGTTGTAAAGTACATCACTTAAGGTACAACTAAATATTGTAGAAACATAATTTTCTGTAAAGTTGCTTTGTAATGGTTTGTTTCGTAAAAAGCACTATACAAATAAACTTGAATTGAACTTTTTTTTTAATTAAACAAATTGGATTTAATCTGTGAAGCAGCTCATCAGTAGTTTAGTTCAGTGTTTCATTCAGTGATGCAAACCGGTTCAAGTAAACTATAAGCAGAAGACAAGAGTCTCATTGTTCAGCTCAAGTCCGTTCAATTAAGTTCAATAACAGTGTCAATGCTGCAAAGTCATTATTTCTCTCCGTTCACCTCTTAATGTCAGTTCTCGTTGTCTAGTAGTGTAGTCAAATCAATAATATTACTCAACATGAATTGTCTTTTAGACCGCTATAGTGGAGAAATACTGCGAGCCCAGCTCAAACCGCAGGAGGAGCAGAGCTGAATGCCGCAGTCCTGCCGTGCTTCGCCGTGTTCATCTGTTATCTAAGGTGTGATGATGGCTCCCCCTCTTCTCAAATCATTTTTGCCCTCCTGTCACTGTCCCAGAGACTCACGGTGCTGGTGTTGAAGCCTTCTCTGAGCACTGTTGACAGCTTGTGATGAGGCGCACATGAAGCTAATCGCACCTTGTCACCTCGCAGTAAAGCAGCAACATGCCTCTCTTCTAAAGCGAGAGCGATGTGCGAGGTGTCCTCCAACGCTCACAGACGTCCAGATCCCTCTACACGAGTCCAGCCGCAGGTCACCGCTGTTTCACATCGTCTCCACGATACTCGGATCTCCTCTGAAGCATCACTGCACGATAAACACAGGTCTCCACACCTGAGCTGCTGAACATATATGCCACATCTCAAGAGAATTAACTATGTGCTGTGAAAGAACATGAATTAACAATCAACAATAGTATATTTATAAATGGAACCTGTTTATAATGAATCCTGTTAGTTGTTGTTCTTTATTAGTAATCCTGATTATAGTTTAATCAATCAACATAATTTCCAACGAAACTATGACCGTGAAGTTGTTTTCATGGTGTATCGTCTGTTGCAGGACTTTCTGTTTGTCCAGACAGTGGAGGTTTGGGAAAACACTTTATTTATTTCACCCCCAAAAATTGGGTGAATTGTGCTTCTGGCAACCTTTCTGCAGAATAATATACATTTCTTTTTGCTCATTTCATGATAGATTCACAGTGAGTGGTGATAAAAGTGTGTTTGGTTTTATCAGAAACAGATGAACATGAAACTGGCAATGTTTTTATTAGTTTTATTGTCTTTTTCGCAGCAGTTCGGAAATAAAATTCCCAGCTCAGTTAGTGGCACTAAAAAGTCCATGCTTTAAAATTCTAGATCTAATTCTAGTTTGGAAGTGATCGTTTTGAAGTATTTGTACGTTTATTTGTGTGTCTAATATGTTGGGAACACAAAACGTTTCTTGTCTCGTCACATTCAGTTAGGAATTACACATTATCACATAAATGATCCCATATTTTAACATTCAAATCAGCCATAAAAAGAGTCAAGTACTTTGCATCACTTGATATAACTGTCAGTCGTTTAACATTTCTATCGTAAAACAGTCGCCTAATATTAACCGTTTCGCTACTTCCATCTTATGTTGCTCTTTAACGTTAAAACCGCTGCTTCATGAACTGGAATTCGCACCCTGCTTCTGTGGACAGTAAACCCCGCCTACTTTGATTTGATTGGCCGTCTCGATGATTTTGACATCTAGCACTGTTCGACCGCTGAGGCAGACCAGACTAAAAATGTAACTCAAGAAGCCGTGCCATTTTCTCTTGCTTCTACAAGTCTCTGAACTCTTTTATCCTGACACATGATTCATGGGACTGCTCTCCTGCAGGTCATAGCGCTAGCAACACCGAGCTCGTGAGGTTGACTCCTGGGAAAGTGAGATCTAATCACATGTAAATGTGTAGCTTTAATGCGATGTTAGTTGCTTTGGATAAAAGCATCTTCTGAATGCAGTAATTTAACTGTAGTGGGACTCAAACCAAAGCGCACTGCATCAAACGTGCAGCGAAGCACCAGGTGAGCTAACATACAGAGTCTGTAAACCACACATATGGAGCTGGTTTAGTGCTGCAAATGTCAAAATATATAAGTTTACATATCATGCACTTTGGAATGGGTGTTCTGAAGTTATAATGTATAGAAACATTGAGCAAGGAACCACACAAATATAAATCTTCATGAATTCATAATCTTCTATTGTTTGCATAATTTGTGTGAAAAAGAAAAAAGGTTCTGGTCTTTACTGCCACTAGAGTTTATTTTAGCTAGGTAGAGGCACGATCTTTCCATTGAGCATTGCTTATTTTTGCGATTCCATATTCACATATAAAGGCCGTTTGGGAACACACACATTGGCGTGTAAACGCTGGACCTGCGGTGTGTGTGTGTGTGTGTGTGATCAGTGCTGCGTGCTGTCCTGCATCTGCTCTTCCCATTCAGACTAGCAGTCAATGGTAGAGTATGCTCTCTCTCTCTCTCTCTCTCTTTCCTGTAATCTGTTCTCGTCTGCGTAGCATCCCTCCATTGTTCTAGCTCTGGCAGACCACACCTCTGCCACAAACACACACAGCGTGTAACCAGTGTCTCTTTATTTCAGCCGGCTGTGTGTGTAGTTCACTTTGTGTGCTCACGCTCATGCCACCTATGTCAATCAGTAAAGAACAACGGCAAATCATTGCAATAGTTCTCATGAAGTTTCTCAAAGATTCATATTCTTACATCAGCACCACTGAGCCGTGCTGATTTAACACACTTTACAAGAGCTGCTTTACTACAACCGAGGCTCATAAAAAGGCATATTGTAAACATCATTTTAATAAAAGCTGTCTTTGAGGTAGCAGTTAGCTCTGACATTATAGCCCCAGACCACCTTCCAATCGGCGAGCGTTTCGGCTGCACATTCTCAGAGCTCTGGGCTTTGTGTTTTGCAATATGTCAGATTGAGAACAACTTCCTGCTTATATGACTTCAGGGCATGTTGAATAGTGTCTAGTGTCTTGCGGAGAGTGGCGATTGGGAAGCTTGTGCTGGAAGGATCAAAAGGGGTGTAAGTGTAGTGAAATTGAGTCGGAGAGCTGTAGTGTGTGTGTGTGTGCGTGCGTCGGTGGGAGTCTGAGGAGGGATGTGATGAAAGCATCCCACGTGTTGGAGCACAGGGTAGGGCCACAGCGCACAGCTCTCTCCGGAGGTATGGAAGCAATTACTGGCACTGAGGGCCCACAGACACCCACCGAGAGAAGTGGTCCCAGAAAAGAATGCACACAGTTCTCTGGAAGGCTAAATTACTTTCGTATGAGGACTAAGAGGGTAAGGTTAGTGTTTCTGTTCCTCTCTGTTTTTTCGGTTTTCTTTTTTATTAGGAACAAATACTGAGGCAAATTTAATTCAGATCACACATTTCAAATTTAAGAAAACAAGCCACAAAAATACCGCTGCTAATTAGACTAATGCTACTCCCCGTGTGCGTGCTGAGGCCAGGGAGAGAGCGATGGCCAGCCGCCCTCCAGGCAAAGCAGACTCCCAGCCCTTCTTGCATGAGAAGCGAGGCAATTAAAATACTGATGCCTCGATCCCAAACCCCACACCACTGGGCTGAAGTGAGTAAGCGTGAGAGAAGGCGCTGACCCCCCCTGGATCAACCGTGCACACTGACGCACGTGAACAGCGCTTTGATTATTAAACAGAAAACAGTCACAACGGTGCGGCCGTCTCGGAAATCGTTCGCTGCTTAGCATTGGTGCTGTAAACAACACCGTCTCGGCCGCTGCGGCTCTTTCAGGCATCCAGTATATGCTGACCAGCTCTCAAAATTATGACCACTCAACATTTCAAAATATATAGAGAATTATTAAACAAACACATGAAACACAGGCCAAAATACTGAGATTTTGTGAGAGAAATAAAATTTGGCTGTTGATCTTTCAGTAAAATAAAATGGGAGAACTAGTGTTACAACCCCCCCCCCACCGAAAATGAAAATGAAAAAAAAAAAAAAAAGTATCTTAATCTGCTGATTAGGATAATAATAGTAGTAATAATAATAAAACCTGCCTGATGTGCAAACTGAAAATGACCGATTCCTCTCTAGCAGTTTTTTTTTCTTTTTTTTACTTTAACAATATTTATTTTTTGCTAAGAAAAAAAAATGTAATAAACCATAGAAATATCACTGTCAGTTGTAAACGTGCCTTTTATAACCAAGACCATTAAAACAAATAAGAAACTATTAACAGCATTACTCTGTTTGTGATTTTCTTTTATATTTAAATTCACTTGTGGAGAAAATGTGAGCAGACTGTCTTGAATTCTCGAAGAAATAAAATGCAGAACGGCGTCACACTCTGATTCGTGTCATATCTGAATCTCAGTTTAGTCGTTTTTTTGTTCTCCCTCCATTCAAGCATAATTTGTTACGTTACATAGAAATGCTTTTCTTTTTGTGGAGAAGTTGAATATTTGAGTATAGCAACAACAAGCCGTCTGAGTACCTCGTCGAAGGAAGAAGAGGAACCGAAAACTTTCATGCATCTTTAATGCACACTTTTTATGTCTTTTGTAGGAGAAAAGGGTCAGTCAATTAAATATTTGTAATAACAGCCTCTTCTATCTATTGTACATGTACCCACATTTACTGCACATTTGAACCAAAGTATTCCTGATTAAATTTAAAACCATTGTGGTCTTACACATAATACATTAATGCTGCTGCAAACCTCTTCTGATTTATCAAGACAGGTGACGCTGTTGATCAAACCTACAGCTGGAGTGGAATGTGAACAAATCTAATGCAGCTGCAGACTTTTACAGCACAGTGACGCAGCGAGCTTCAGGACCAAACACGTCTAGACTAGAACGGAGAGAAACGCGTCCTAAAGGCTGTGTGTTAGGTCACAGTGTCTGTGTGCTGCGTACAGCTTTGCTTTCATGACTCCACACTAATAGAAACATAGTTAAACAACAGGCATTGTGTTTTTAAAGCCTGTTAATATTCTGTGTTACATGCTTTGTGCAAGAATATTTCATTTTATATATTTTTGAAAATGTAACTATACCATCTGATTGCTGCTTTGAGAGACAAAATAATTGTTTATTGCTTTTTCTGTGTATATTTCATACACGATGCTTAACATTTAGCCTAATTTGAATATTTGTAGAGCCATTGGTATAACGTCCAATCATAACGGATGTCTTTCCAGTGCGTCAAAGCAGTGAGGTTCAGATGTGCAATAATTTATTCAATGATTGTTAATAAATACATTTGTTTAATTTATTTGAGCTCCCTTTAATTTAATTGCAAGCCTTGTTTGTCATAAGCTGCATTTAGTTTTATACGTTTAAATCTAACTTTTTGACAAGTTATTCTCTTATTTCAAGGATGTGTAATTACTTTAATTCAGCAATAAAATTACTCTAATATGAGAGGGTTAGAATATAGATGAGGAAATTGTCACATTATATATTTCTAATCCATTCCAAATAAGCTAGAGTGATCATAACACTAACTCACGTATGCACAGTGGGGGGGGGGGGGGGTTTGTTAAATAATATGACATTTTTATAAACCTTTATATTTATCATAAAATTTTCAAATGAATGTCTACTAAGTGTCCGTTAATTACTTATAAAGTTCAAGTATAGTATTTGACTACGTTCACACTGTCAGTTCTTGATATGAAGGACATCAAACATTAATTTTCTTAATGTTGTTCAGCTGCTTTGACACACTCTGTTTTGTATAACGCAATATATATAAATAAATAAAGGTGACTTAAAGAACGCGATTATGCGTTTATTTATAGTGTGATCTACTACAGAAGCCATTTAAATTATACGCAGGCAAAATGAAAATAAAGACAAGGATGTGACCGAAGAGTTTAAGCTTTTGATGCAAGGCTCATGTTCTGCTTGAATGTAATACTTATGAGTTCTGATACGTCACTGTAATTCTGACTACCTTTCGCAACTGTCTTGATAACTTTGGGTGTGTGAAATCTTTGAAATGACTCCCATGAGCGCAGAATCATGACAAATGTTGCTCTTGAGTGATGTAAAAGTCGCATGAATTCCAAAATGACTGTTCAGACTGTGTCACATGTGAGCAAAACAAATCTTTTGAGCCACATTTGCCTGCAGTGTGAACGTAGCCCGGTTCCTGAAAGCACACATGAAAACACGCAGCACACGGTAAACAGCACACGGCTCTCTCTCACACTGTATGACGTGACAGACTACAGTCCACAGCACTGGTGTTCAGAGAATTGAGGTTTAGAGTGCGGAACATTTACGGGTGTGAATTCGGTTACTGTATGAGAACGTAACTGTATAAAGGGATCAAATACAGGACTGACAGCCATATTCTGCTGCTGTGTGACAGAATATACGGCTGCCTTGGTGCAAATTATTGAAAAATACAAAAATAGTTTCCTGAAAAACTTATTCAGCAGCGCTGTAACGTATAGCTACTGGGCGAAAACAGATGCTTCAGTTTTGTGGAATAAATTTTAAGCATTCTGCAGATGCTTTTAACCAGAGTGACATTCAATGCATTTCAAGCTAATATGAATATGATACACTATTATCAGAAAAATCCCATAGAATCACATTGAATGAATGTTCGTGAATTTGAGTCTCAACTTTTACAAACACACCCTCACACTCACTCTCTCTTCACATGAGCAATAAGTAATGAGCTATAATTTTCATAACCACACCCTAGCAACCATTTACAGCACCCTAACAACAACCCCATAGACTTCCAGTGAAAAAAGATGAGAGGAATATCACTTGATCAGAACATCCATAAACACAAATAATTCTGTACTAATTTTTGCTAATTTCACTCAGTTAACCAATCATTCTCTCTGGATTATTGGGAGGTTATCAAGCCATGCCCTAGCAACCATTTAGAGTACCCTAGCAACAAAAACCATAGACTTCTATTCAGAGAGATCAAAAGGCATGTATTTGGATAGAAGTGTCATAGAAAGATGAGGGTGGGTTAATATGACTCAAGGCAACAAACAACCAATCACTAATCACCTTCATCATTTCCTAGCCATGCCATAGCAACCACTGTCAAGCACCCTAGCAACCCAAAGCCGAAGACTTATATCTTCAAATTCGAATGTCATAGAAACATGAAGGTTGTTTCATATCATTCATACTGGCAAGCAGCCTTTGGAGTATAAACACTGACAGCTGCAAAAACACTCCCTAGCAACCAAACAGAGTACCCTAGCAACCATTCAGCAAGACCCATATCTCTGCATAAGAACATTGTAGAGACACGGGGTTGGCTCTTTTGACTTAGCAAACATGACTTCTAATATTTTGGACATGCTAGCTGTGAATAGCTGTAAGCTACTAGCCATCAGCTAAGTGTTAAAACATGTAAATGTTAAATAAAACACTACCAACTTTCTAATCATGCTAACATGTTGTGTTAGCATCATACTAGCAATATGCAAATCGTGTTAGCATAATGCTAACATCATGTTAATCATATTAGCATCTTTCTAAAAAAGTGCTAGCAACATGCAAATCATGTAAGGATCTTGTTAAAAACGTTAGCAACATGCTAATGTTAACATCTTGTTAAAAACGTTAGCAACATGCTAATGTTAACATCTTGTTAAAAACATTATAGCAACATAATTATATTAGTTAATTATATTAGCATCATGGTAAGAATATGCTATTCATGCTAGAAACATGTTAATCTTGTTAAAAGCTGAAAAACATGTCTTCGTAGAATACATTATAAAATGGTAGTGAGCTTTTTTGAACTGTATACAGTTGTAGTTGTGCGTGACAAGCACCACTTACATTTTCTTAAGGAAATGTACATGTCTAGTTGTTGTTGTTGTTGTTGTTATTATTATTATTATTATTATTATTATTATTATTATTATTATTATTACCTTGCATTCCTTGCGAATTGAACCTATAACCTTAGCATTATTAGCACCATCAAACACATTACTAATTCATTAAAAGTTCTGAAAATTTTAGCATGAACTGTTGTATATTTTATCATTTATCAATAAACTCCATTTTTGTTTGTTTTTCTAATATTTATTACTAAAGTAATAATTAATGGAATGAAACAGATGAGTGAATGGAAAATTAGGTGAAGATTAGATGAGTTCACAGAGCTGGACCAGTGATACAGATGCATGAAAGGTGGCATATTATGAGAAGCGGCTCAGCGGAGATTTGTTTTGAGAGCTCGTAGATCTGCAGGCATTCTCCCTCACCATCTGAAGTGATTTAATGTGCTGCGCCCATCTCCACCATCTTTAGTCGAGCGCTGTAGTGTGAGGAGTCTCTCTGCTCCCACTACTCTGACTTTAGGTGCACATCAGTCAGCTGCCAGCAGATAAGACAGCCATCCACTCCTGGTTCCTCCTCATTTTCACAGAAACCAACTCCAGTGTGCAGCTCGCTCGTCTAAAGATTTCTCTGCCTCTTCTTTCTTCAGAGTACTTGACTCTTTTCTTCCCTCCATTCCCTTCTCTTTTACCCTGCTGTCCAGACACAATGCTGCACACTTCCTTCAGAGTGTTTGACAGTGCAGTCTGGAGGAAAAAAGGCTTTTGCTGCATTGCCACACATTCTAGTAGGCAGAAAATGTGTTGGCTGAAGCACAAATAACAGCACTTGGGGTTAATGATGACTTGTGCAGGTTTGCTGTCCGAATGGGGTGGAAACCTGCAGAGAGAGAAGTTAATAGCTGGAAGAAGGCACTGTCCTCTCTCCTGCTCTTTTTACATGTCCAAACTCAGAGACAGACAAAGAGAGAGAAAACAAAACATACAAGTGAGAGAGGGAAAGCATGCAAAAAAAAGGGGGGTTTTGAAACTTTTTTGAAAAATACATCTTGATACTATCCTCAAAGTTAATGGCAGTCTGGACTAAAAACAGTGGTGGCAACATTTTGGTTCTGGCAACGCACAACAGTAATTATTCATAGTGAGAGTGATGGCTTCCAGGGGTTGAAGATTGATTATGTTTGATATGCTATTTTGTGTAATCTATCTCTGGCTGGGACCCATCCAAATTGGCCAGAACTGGAAAAAGGAGAAGTGTCTTCCCAAAGGGGGGAGAGAGAGAGAGAGAAAGAGAGAAGAGCGGAAGTGTAGCTGGTGTTTCTGTAGTACGTCTATCTTTAATCAATTGCAGTCAATGAGTTTTAAAATGGATGACCTTAGACACAATCATTATACTTTTAATAAGTTGAAACTTGCAGCGAAGATATGAATAAGACATGTCTTAATAAGACTTGAATTTGCATTCAGACAGTACTTGGGCTGGTGTGGGCAGGAGACACTGAACTAGAGAAGCTGTGCTGATGCCATGAGGTACCACTGTAATACCACAGATTCCTAATACTGGACCGGTGGCGGAGGCAGGTCTAGAAGTAGTCACAATTAAAATTTTTACGTAAGAATTTACTTTTTTTATTTTTTTTATTTTTATCTGATCAATCAAAAAAAATGTAAAAAAAAAAAAATTAAAAAAAAAACATTTCTTTCAGTTCCCCTGGATAAGTAGATAGTGGTTGTCGTCTACACAAGAGATACCATTTTGTTCAATACTTTCCAAAGAGGTATCATATCTGTTGGAAACAGCCGTGGCCCTAAGACAGAACCATGATGGACACCATGAAGTATGATTACGATTGTGGGTAGGGCAATTTATTTAATCGACAGATTTTGTGGTTTGAATTTGGATTTAAGGAAGTAAAATTGAAATCGATATTCAATTTGTCCTTTTTTAAAAGAAAAATCCTAGTTTATCAAGATGAATTTAGAATGTCGACTTAACCTTGTTTTGAGTTTTAAAAAACGTTGAAATCTGAAGGATTATGTGCTTACAAACAGAAAGAACAAACCACTCCTACAGAAACTGGTGTTTTGTTTATAAATGTCATCATATTTAAGTATTCCTAAAACAGTGAGTGCATCCACATCCAAGTACATGCTCTACACTTCACTGAAAACACCTATAAATGCTTTTAACACACACCAAATAGATATCACAATAAAACATTAAATATGAACAAGTCTCCCCCTTTCTCATTTTGCTAAAAAATAACAATTTATTTTAACATTTGCCCTCATTGTCCGGTCATGTCCTAATCATGAAGATATTTGAAAAACCAGTTGCTGCAATTCTACTTTAACATCTCAAACAGATTAAAATTGGTTTAAAGTTGTGACAACACAATAACAGCATTGGATTAACTTTGGTTTTTTTAAAGGGAACTGAAAAAGAAGCAACATTTTATTTTGTGTTTGTATACACATATGAGTGCGCATATGCACTTTTTTATATTTTTTTAAATCAAATAATTACAAAGAAAAGGCAGCAGGCATCACATTGTGTGAGAAGTGAAATTTTGTTTGTGTGTGTATCTTTTACAGTGTACATACTGTACTTGCATAAACAAAGAGGCGGATTTAATAAATGCAAAGTGACTAAAACATTAACTAAGGCAAAAAGAAAGATGACCTCGATCAATGGAGTAAAAACGGAAAGCAAGAAAATAAAGAGCAAGAGTGCACAGGGTTTTCTCAAGAGGCAGAAACACTGGCAGATAGTGCTG
The DNA here is from genome assembly GCF_023724105.1 of Carassius gibelio. Classification (NCBI taxonomy): domain Eukaryota; kingdom Metazoa; phylum Chordata; class Actinopteri; order Cypriniformes; family Cyprinidae; genus Carassius; species Carassius gibelio. The sequence goes on along the minus strand of NC_068371.1, from coordinate 2,162,815 downwards.
ATAAAATAGCTCATCACCCTTTCTGGGGCGCCCTCTGAATTAACACCAGAACGCTGTGGTGTGACCAGCCCTGGACTGAGCCTAATCAAAATCTCCAGGTTCTGTAAGTGAGAGCGAGGCTGGTCACGGCACGCCTGAGAAAGAGAGCGAGAAAGAGAGAAGTGAAAGACATGGAGTGGACAGGACCCCAGAGATACACTCCTCTCTCGTCTTGTCATGATGCAGCATGGTGGCTCTCTCTCAGTTGTCAGCTCTGTGGCCGGCCCTGTTTACACATTTATACACACCTGCTTATTTATTTATTTACTGCCATGACAGAGAGCCATTCAAGCAGCTACTCTACACACATACACACTCATCACTGCGTTTTAAAAGGCCAGAGCAAAGCAAGAAGGTCTTATGGCACTGCGGGATGAAAAAACAGGGTGGCGGGTGCATTCAAGAGGCTAACAGTTTTAATGGGTGGGAAGCAGGAGAAGAGTAAAGAGTGGCTGAATTATTCAGTCGTGTCTCTGGGTAAAAGGGACTGTGGTATCTGCTACGGCTCTACTGTCCCGTCTCTGGAAGAAGAGGGAATACGAACACCAAGAGAGGGAGGGAAGGTACAGACAAGCCAAAAAGTGTGTGTGTGTGTGTGTGTGTAGACGCAGAAAAAATAAAAATAATTTTGAAACAATGTATTAAAGTATAGGGAGTAAACTAGTCATAAAGAGGTACTTTGGCTCTGTATCAGTTATTGTGTGTTTTAAAGATTAAAGTTCACCTGATTGGTTTTATGGAAATATTAAATAATCAAATATTTCTTTCTTTCGGTCTCAGGAAAGCATAGCACCTCTGCCTTGTTTTCAGATGTGATTCATTGCAGACTTGCGCTCATCAGTACTGTACTGCATGCAGGCCCTTGTTTCCTGATTGTTAACATTCATGTTCTACGACAGCTTGCGCCATCAATAAATGTCCCCTGGCTAATAGGACACACATGTTTTTGCTTCCTCTCGGAGCTCGGGCAGTGGAATCAGATGGCAGACAGCTTTCTGGTTCTTCCCTCATGAGGTCATTACATTGCAACATTATCAAAAGCATGTAGAGAGAATGATGTTGGATGTACTATAGACAGGATGGCACGATAGTCACAGCATGTCATTTAATTTGAGTTGGGCTTCGAATTTATTTTTATTTTTTTCAATGTCTGTGAGGACTACACCATTCTCAGTGCAGGAACCCCCTGTATGCAGCGTGAAGTGGACTGGTCCATGTGTCAAAGAGGAGTAATTGATGACAGGCGTGTGAGTGAGTAAACCTCATCAGGAGCTCCAGGGACACGCACCGCTGATTCTTATATGCAGAATAGGAAAGCTTCACAATTTGTGTCACTGTCTCTCTCTGTCTCTGGCTGCCTCCTTTTTTCAAAAATTTCTGCACCATGCTGTGAATTTACAGTACAGGTAATGAATGGAAATTCTGAAGTATTTGTGAGCTGCTGTGGATCATTTCTTAACCAATGTATATTAAATAATCATAATAAATATCTATATGAAAAAAGGACCATATTTCTCAACAAATCATTAATAAGTCATTAATATAATTTATACATATAAACATGATACAAAAATGCAGAACCATCATGACACAGATATTTAAACCTGACAATTGTGTTAATTTCAGCTTCAGGTTTGGTGGGATTGCAGGTACTGTACGTGGCTCACTGCGGTATGTTCCTCAAGAGGAAACAAGAAGTCCTTGGGGAAAATAATTAGCAATTAATAAAAAAGCAAAGAGATAATTGATAATAAAGACTCCAGTACTGCAAGAGTGGAGGCTCCTAGTTGGATGTCTTGTCAAGGTATTTTGGGCAAGACAACTTGGGGGGGGGGGGGGGGTTAATAAATCTATTTTTGATAATGTTACAAGGCCTGCCAGTGAACTAGAACTAAGGCTTTGATTAGGATGATTAAACTAAATTAATGATAATGAAATAATTCTCTTTGAAATAAAAAACCTAAAAATATGAGAATTTTTTCTGTTTTTTTTTTTTTTTTCTACATTTCCCAAATTGGAAGCATATCTGTGGAAAACAGCAGTAGCCCCAAGACAGAACCTTGAGGGACACCCTGTCTGACATCTAATGTTGTGTTCACACCAAAAGTGAAGCGAATATGCCTATCACGTCCCTTGCTCTTGATTACTCGTGAAATGTTTTCACTCGTACTATAGTATGTTTTTATTTGCACAAGTGAGGCAAAAAAAATGCTATCACTGCTTTTTTCCTGTTGTGGAATTCCCAAAAACACCAGAAAGCCAAACGCAGACGTGTCTGAGTTCACAGCACCATATAGAGGTGCACACAATTCAGTGAAGTTGTATAATAGTTTTCGGGGTGCCCACAAACAGCTACAATAATGTACTCCTCCATTTTCTGATTCATGTGCCAATAAGCTCTTCACTGATTGGCTTGCGTCAGGTGAATTTTCCACTCGAGTTGAAATGTTTGAACTTGTGTGAAAGACGAGTTGTGACGTGTCGCACATTTCATGTCATTCGTGTTGCATGGTGCAAATTTGCATCTATTCGCATCTTTGCATTGACTTTGTATGTAGTCTACTCGTGTGAATAATAAATCTTGTGTTTGGTGTGAATACACCATAATGCATGATTATGGTTGTGGGTGTAACATTTCTGCAGTTCAAATACATGGCATTTAACACTTTTAATAATCTTTCATTGCAGCGATAGTAGACTATTCCGGTTCTCCCATATCTTGGTTGCTGGTCTTGTTATTCTGTATGTCTGTTGTTGTCTTAGATTGACTATTAGTGTATGACCTTAGCCTGCCTTTGGATTACGTTTGTGGATTACCCCTTCAGTAAACTACTGCACTTGGATCCTCTACCTTCTTGTCACTGTGCAGTTCCAGAAGAACTGTTTTCCAAATTCAGCCTGTACTTTATTAGCTAAAAAAAAAAAACCTGCCTTTTGAGGAAAAAAGTTGGATCACCCGGTCACCCAATAATGAGATATTGGACTTATGAAGCTGCAATTTACTGGCAGTGCAATGAACTAAATAAACAGCAGATGCAGTTTATCCACACAATAAGCTGATATGGAACAGGTGTGCATGTTGTCAAGAAGACCCACCTGAAGATTAGTTATGTGGTGGAATGAAGTTTACCAACAGAGCAATGCAGAAATCATACACCTCCTTGGTTTGTAACTCATCAAAAATAGAGGAAAATATATAATAAATTACAATATGATTTTTAGTCTCTATACATACAGAATTCAAAAGAATGATTAATTAGATAAAACTAAACATGTTTAATTACCAAAAGAATGAAAATCAAAAGGCCACTTAATAATTTAATTTAAGGCAGTCCTTTTTTATGAAGGCTGGTATTGTTAAAAAATATATATTCTGATTGAATTCTATTCTAAGCTCAGTTCTCTAAGATGTGACGTTGGGGATCAGCAGTCATTTCTTGAACATACTGTATTCATAAATTCTATTGTATAGGAAGCTATAGACAGGTTTCCAAACAAAATTATGGGCTATAATTGGTTGAGTCTGGAGAGGCTGTGCGAGAGGTCATGGGGCAAGAAACTGAGATAAAAAAAGTGACAAAAAGAGTAGACACAACAAAACCTTTTTCAAAACTGATGGAGTTCAAGCGTTGTTTTTCACCTCAGTCCCAGAGGAGATGTGAGACGGAGTAATGCTGCTAATTGTGGGAATGAATCCGAATCCACAGGCTCCATCAACCATGAGTAGAATAGAGGCAGGTTGAAGGTTTATTTTTGTCACCTCACATCTCTTATGAGTGAAGCGAAAGAGAAAAGATGTGATGCTAAATTGCACTTTTAAGTAGGCCAAGATGAGAATTTCTTGAATGTTCCTTTGCTCTGGCTGGTCACATTGGAAAACTGAACGACTGCACTATCAGTGACATTTAGATCATGTGTGGCTCTTGAGTTCAGGGGACCACCACTTTCTCTCGTTCTCTAGACAAGTGAAAGGTTGTTTATGCTTGGTGTCATATGATGTCTTGTGGCCCTTTGCGTCTTCCAACAGAATAGAACAGTGACAGTCCTATCTGCTGCCATCTGATCGACATGCTGTCTTCAAGTCACATGAAGAGCACACTAACATCCAACTCATTCATTCGCTTGTGACCACAGCATGTTTGTGCAAGACAGACTCTTTTCTCTGTGTAGACATGAAAATGATTAAAAATGAGAGGAGAAAATGTCATTATGACATTGTTGTTTTTAAAAGGAGAACCCTTATTTTAAGAGAAACTCAAGGATGCAAAGACTTTCCGGAGTATGAGGGGAGGAAGAGAATCATTCACTCGCCTAACTTAATCTACCTAACTTGTTTATTTTTTATGTATACGTTTTTATTTATTTTGTAATGTATTTTTCCCGTCTTTTTTTTTTTTACTGAAACTCGACACAGAATGAGATACTGTATTTTGTCAGAAAAAAATGGAATCTGTATACATAAAATAGTTGTTTAATGGGGCCATATCAAATTACATTAAATCTTGCATTTTAAATAATAATAGACAGAAAATATAGTATAATAAAAAAATTAACGAAAAAAAAAAAACATTTATGTTTACGTTATTTGTCAGTGCTTGCATTCCCAGGGTATCAAACCCATGACCTTGATGTTGCCAGCACCATCCTCTACAGGAACAGAAATCATCATGTCACCTCATGAATAATTAATTAGCCTTTGCTTTGCCATTCACTTGTCACATAACGATTTTCTTCCCTCTCTCGGTTGTTTACCAGCTTTCCCTCAGCGCAGGCAAAGTTTATCATCAATGTCAAGTCTTTTGCAAACAGACATTATATCCGCTTTCCACCATTTTTTTTCTTAGTTTTTACAGAGGAACTTTGAAAAAAAAAAGACTTTTTTTTAAGACGTCTGCAAAAATGTCCCAGACCCCAGCCCTAGAACAAACATGGGTCACTAAGAGAAAGTCAATGGCCTGTGTGCTGCCGCAGTGCCACAGCCCCAGGACTCCCAGCATGCTCTCTTCTCTTTTACTCTAATGAGTTGCAACACAGATAATGTGGCTGATGATCTTTCATTGATTTGGCTATCACTTGCTTGTCTGGTAATTGATCCGTAGCTGAGCCTCTAGTTAATTATATCAGCTTCGACATGGCCCTAGTCTGGGGGGAATTTGAAGTCTTGCAGAATAATAGTTTTAATAAAGGAGTCCATTACTGTGGCTCTCTGCTTTCCCTGACTGCTGCTGCCAGTGACAGGACACCGAGAGAGAGAACGAGGAGCGGACGAACCCAGAGAAAGGGATGGAGTCCTCTCAGACCGCTCACAAATAACCACTATTAATGGGGAGGTCAGAAGCTGATCTGCCAGCTTGACTCCAAACACTCGGTAGCACTCGAAAAATCAAGAGACCGGCACGTTCCAGAGAGAAAGGGAACAGAAGAGGAGAAGAGAAACTGACATGGGAGAGATTAGACTAAATAAAGCACCAATTTCTTTGGAATTGGAGTTATCGATGAACTGGAAGCATTTAAGATATATATTTATTTTTAAATATTATTTTTTTAGTCATGGTTACTACACAGAATATTTCTTGTTCAGTTCTAAATGTCCATGAATTGAAATTTTAGATCTGAAGAAGAAATATTCTGTGAGGACAGATGAAATGTGTGACAATGGACTCGAAGCGTCTCTCTCATTAGTGTCCATTTGCTTGAAAAGATGTGCAGTCTTCAGTTCTTTGGTTACTGCAGAGGGCACTCGAGAGAGAGAGAGAGAGAGAGAGAGAAACAAAACAGCATATTAAGTTCTCATCATGGCTGCCACTGCTTCTTGTGCATTTTTTCATTCAATCTAAAAAGAAGACACTAGATTTGATCAGACAAAATGCTGTGCAGATTACTCAGGTAAAGGTTATCCAGAGCTGTCATTAGTCCAGTACAGAGGCTTTTAACAGACAGTAACAGCTGTCTCCTTCAAATTGCCACAAAATTTCAAGTGGCTTTCTACATACGAGAAGCCATTTAATGCAGCGAAAGGAAGAAAAGTTAATTTCCTTTCTTTCTGTCTCATAGAAGGGAGATCACGGTGACATCTTCAGACACAATCGACAATGTCAAAGACTATAATTTTAACAGCTGACGTGAGGGAAGTGCTGGAGGGAGAAAGTACGAGAGGAAAAACACGCAATAATAACAAAAAATAGCTTCATTACACAATACATTTCTCATGTAAAATGTTTTGGCATGTACAATGAGGCAGAGATGCTGCCACTTACTGTAAGTGCATATGTTAGGGTTTTCTTTCTCTTCCCCACCTTTGTGAGACTGTCTGCTGCGGGGACCAATTTGGCAAAAATGGAGCCTCTTCCTCATTTTTTTCTTAATTAAAATCTGAAAGCATCCACTCGAGGTTTCCCCGTGTGTGTGTGTGTGTGTGTGTGAGAGTGTTTGTGAGTGGGAGAGAGTCTGTATGATTATGTGCTCTGCTGCACTACTCCACAAGACGGTGTGTGTGTGTGTGTGTGTGTGTGTGCATTCGCAGGGGGAGTGGGGGGGGGGGGCGTGGACTGATTACATAGCACCATTAGCTAGAGCTGTTTAATACAAGGAGAAAAAAAAACAGACAAAGGAATCAGAGTTTGTAATACAATCAAATGGTTGTGTGCCCATCTTAAAATACCTGGATTAATGACACATTCCGCTTTACTTCCAAAAAAAGAAAGTTGACAAGACAATTATTGTATTATTTCATTTAGATTTATCTATTTATTTTATTTTGCAGGTACTTCTTAAACATCGTCTGCATGTTTACTGCCTAAATAGTAAAAACGAAATAAAGAAAAGTAAAACAAAGCGTAATTGGAACGCTCAGAAGCATCTCTTCGTTTAGCATTGAGGTTATTATAGAAGTTGGAGCTTGTCCAATTGTATTGATGAATGCATTATTTGCTTGGAATAGTGGTGTGGATGGGCCGGCTCTCTCTCTCTCTCTCTCTCTCTCTCTCTCTCTCTCTGTGAGTGCATGTATTAGAGAGTGGCTCAATCCCACTGAGGTCTGGAGTGGAGAAGCATCAGGCATGGAGAGCTGGTAATAAGACAGGGACAACCCTTTCCCCTCCTGCTCTCTCTCTCTCTCTCTCTCTCTCTCTCTCAGTGGGAAAGCAGATCAGTGGAGGAGAGAGAGAGCCGTGTCATTGAGTGCCAGCAAGAAGAGAGGAGCAGTTAACTCAGACGCGCTGCGGCCCGACACACACGCACGCACACACACACGCGCGCACGCACGCAGGCACGCTCTACCTCACAACAACACACATGTACTCACGGCTACACACACACTGACACAGCGCTAGCTGGAGTTAGTCTGAAGACAGAGGACAGGCATCTCTGAGGGCGAGAAGGGGCCTTAAAGAAAGAGAAAGAGAAAGAGAGGGATAGAGAGAGAGAGAGAGAGAGAGAGAGAGAGAGAGAGAGGAGGGGCTGCTTTGGAGCTGACACACTCAACACCTGATCTCCACACAGCTGGGAGGAAAACCACGCTGGACACACTGGTGAGAGAGGGCACCTTTTGGGGAGAAGGGATGGTCCATTTGTCAAAAATGTTTGAAAGTCGTTTTCTTTTGAATTAAACTTTTTGAAAAAATTGTTACAGTGCTAGAAAGTTGCTTTTGATTAGAAGATGTGGCGTATAGACATGCGAGGACTGAAAGTGTGTTTTGTGCAAAATATAGATGCATTTTTCTTGTTGTTGTGTTTTTCTTTTGTTTTTGTTTTTTGTTGCATGTCGATGTGTGCAAAGGTTCAAAGTGCGATTGATTTCTGTTTGGAATGTATGCTTGTGTATGTGTTTGGAGGACAGCTCATACACCGCCTGACTGACATTTGGGAAAAAAAAGTGAGAGTGTGTGTTTGGGGGGTGCGGACAAAAAAAAAAAGCTACTCCTCTCCTTCACCATCTCCTCCTCCATTTCTCTGCCATCCCCTTTTTTTCTCTCCCTCCTTCACTTCACTTCAATTCACACCCCCATCCCTCTCTTCCTCCCTCCTTACCTCCGACACTCGGCTCATCCTGCCCTCTACCACCACATGCCCCAGAGGAAATATGCATTGTGCAGCCCTGCTCCTGAATTAACTCAACACACTCCTCCTGCTACTGGCAGGCAAGACCCTCCACTTTGCCCCCTCCCTCAAGAGAAGATAGGAAAGTGAGAGAGAGAGAGAAAACAGAAAGAAAGAAAGAAAGAAAAAAAGAGCAAGAATAGGACAGAAGAGAAAAAAGAACAGAGCAGTCACCCTTTGCCTCTTTGAACCTCCACCTTCACGTACTTTTCTCTCCGGCTCCCGTCCACCCCCTTCCCCTGTTGTGTGCCGGCAGTCTGAGGAGACGGAGCTGGATGTGAGAGGCGGTGTGGTGTGGAGCGAGCGAGAGCGAGAGAGGGCACACGAGTCCACGGCCAGAGCCAGCAGCAGCAGCGGTGCAGAGGGAGGAGGAGGAGAAGGAGAAAGCTCCATGCAGTTCAGCACCAGACCGGCCAGCGCCGAGCCGGGCTTCATGGGGACATGGACACAGCAGAGCACTGACAGCAACCTCCTCTTCAGAATGTCCCAGCAGGTAAGCGGGATGCTCCCTGTGTGTGTGTGTGTGTACAGCTGTTATCGCTGTTCAAATGTGTGTTTGTGATTGTTGTTTAACGAATGTGTAAAAACAATGTTATGTTTTTCTTCGTGGTGTAATGTTTGCTACTTTTGCTGTGGTTGATGCAAATTTCAGCCTTCTTTGTAAAGTTTCTGAGTGCTGAGGTAAAATGAGCTTTTATAAATTGCGTTAGTGAATATGCATCGGGTCAGTGTGGGAGGTTTTCATTTTGTTTTGGTGACCCTTGGTAGTTCAGGCTGTGGCACACATCTAATTGACTTCATCTGCTTGTTGCTGGAGTCCTTACCGTCATCAGCCGTTAAAAGCACCGCAGATTCTGTAGCGGTGCAAAACTAATCAGCAGCTCTATACCAGTGTGTGTCCTTAATGTAAAGTTCCTGTGCTGAAGGCTTTTATCAGGACAGAGTGTTTCTGGGAGGGGGATCGGGGAGATGGTGAGCAGAACATTAATCATCAGGGCTGGTTTCTCTGTGCCATGCACACACTGATACGAGCACAGGCCCCTGGACTCCCTCTGGACAACATTTTGGGGTCCAGCCACATATCTTTCCAGATTCCTCACAAACTTTTTTTTTTCTTCTCTCGATCTGCTCTCTGTATTTGCAACACCAAGATGCGTATTGGTTTAAACTGAATGCAATAAAACAAATATGAATTAACATTTAATATTTATTTTTACATGAAATAAGAGTAACAAAAATAACAACACCTTTTTCTTTCGTTTAGTATGAACGATATTTGAGATTAAATCATTCAGTGTTGTGTTTTACTGTGAGGTTTAACCCCCACGGCTCCTGCCGGTCTCCGCGCGTCGCAGGTGTATTCAGCGGAACACGGAGCGCGCGACGCTTCACTCACACACGACACACACACACACACACACACACACACACACTTCAGTCACAGACACTGCTTCTATAAATACATGCTTCTGAATTCTTGCATCATTACGCGGATTAGAGTATTTGTTAAACGCGTGTTTAAATGTTTACACTGTTTATCCTTCACACAAAATATGAGTGGGATATGTCAAATGCGGTGTATTTGAATTCGACTGTAAATCGCTCAATAATCATCGGATACAATAATTTTATCAAGAGTCTCGTGTGTATTGAACATCGTTGAGAGCAGAATCTGGCTGCTGTCTGTTATTATGTCAGAACAACATAGTCTCAGCTCTACAAATGCACTTGTGCTGCTTTACATTTCAGAATGTAGATGATGCGCATACAGACCTTTTTCATGAATCTCAAAGATTTATAGAGTAATGTAAAAAAAAAAAAAAAAGGAAAAAAGAAAGTATATTCTTGCTCATAATCAATAATGTAATATGATGCGGCTCTCACTGATGGCGAGAACAAATAGTTAGGCACTCATTTTTTAATGTTCCTTCCTTATTTTAAAATGCAATGCAACGTTTGCAGTTTGTTTCTCTAAATATATATTTTTGCAAATGTGTGTTTTTCTGTATTTTTTAAAAAAGCGGCTTAAAACAGCCTTTTTGAGCGTGTGCTTTTACCGAAATGTGTGCGTCTTAAATTAATTTCAGCGTTTTCTGTAGACTACTGTTAACAAGAAGATCAAGACACCATCAGCAATTAATTTCCGATCCGACTTTCTTTTTATTTATTTTTATTAAGGTACCTGTGCATTTCCAAAAATGATTCTGACACTCCTGACCACGTGCAGCGGCCGAAATTAATATCAAAACCACACGAGCAAATATTCTGAATGCCTGTGCTGGGGTTTATTTTAATGCAGTAGTCTAGTTTTGTTAATGTGGGTTTGGTTATTAATGGCTTCTAATTGCTCAATCCGACTAATCTGCTGCAGAATGAACGAGCACTTAAATGTTCTTCAGCTGAGATCTGTGAAGAGTTCTGGTGCTGAATCTGATCAGATCTGTGTGAAGCTCAGAGATGCTCCTGCATCACTCTCTCAGCATCCTCTCGTGTGTGAAACACTTCTTATTCCCCCCTTTCCTTTTCAATGAACGGCAAATCTGAATAAATAAAAAAGGACATTTATTTGATATTATAGATGTATAGATTTTGCATTACAATTTTCGAGAAATGTTCGATTAAGGAATGTATAATACAACGGAAGCGGCAAATACACTGTTGTTATTAATGCTATAATGTTTAATAACAATACAAATACTAGCCTGCTGCTGCTACTGCTGCTAATAATAATGATAATAATTTTAAAACGAATGAAGCTTAAAATTAAAGATTTCCTGGAAAATGATTTGCTGAAAACGCCAGTCTTATTTAGGAGCGAATTAATTTAATCGCAACATCAAAAAGTAAAACAATGTAACTGTATAATATATTTAATCTTAAATATCTATTTTTAATTTTAATATATTTTTTTTAATCTGGACTGATCCAGTGAAAGACGCAGAATTAGAGACCCTCGTCTGCAGGTGCGACACGCGCGATAGAGAATCATTTAAAGAAGAAACAGACATAAAACCGTTCGATTCGTCTGATTAGACAGCTTCTCTCATTTAATTGATTACCTATTTTAAATGTATAAAAAACGTATTATTTGTGCTCCTATATTTTAAGAAGAAAAAAAAAAGGTATAACACCTAAAACAGCTGTTAGTTCTGTGAGGTTTAGGAGCGCTGCTCTTTTTCAGATCTCTTCTCTAATGTAACAAATAAACTAAACAGAACAGTGTTAGACTTTAGCGAAGGAAACACACTTCTGTTGCATTTTTTTTTTCTATATCATTTTTTATTTTTGTCTTTTTTGTTTTTAGACTTTTGTTTATTTATTTTATTTACTGATCATGTAGGTTTGTGGCGAATCTGAGAGAATATTTTTCTTTTCTTTCTCCTTCTCCTCGTCTCTCTCTCAGGTGTGTGTGTGTGAGTTTGTGTACAGGTGTGTGTTTGAGTGTGTGTACAGGTGTGTGTGTGAGTGTGTGTAGAGGAGTGTGTTTGAGTGTGTGTAGAGGTGTGTGTGCACATGTGATTAAAGTGAAGTGTCTGCCCCCCCCCCCCCCTGCTGCATGTGTGTGTGGGTGCGAGATGAAACGACTCTTGGCTGGCCTTGGTTGAGAAACAGAGAAGGGTGGAGTGGAGGAGAGGAGAGTGAAAGAGGATATGTGTTTCGGGAGACACCCACCACCTTCTCTGTGAGATGGAGCGGAGCCCAGGGCAGTGCCAACAGCGGCCCGCAGCTAGTGCTGAGTAAGAGAGAGCCATCGGGGACAGGAAGGTGTCTGTCACAGGGTCACTGTCAGAACCCAGCTGCAGCTAAAGCCAACAAACCTGTTCAGTCACTGGTTGAGAATGTGTTGGAAAAGAGTTAAACAGAGTAAAATCTGAGTTAAATCTGAGTTTTGGTTGGTGGAGTCGCTCTCCGAGAGCTGGTTCAGGATCCGGCTCCTGCCGTTAACTAATGGACTCAGTCGAGGGCAGTAATCTCACCTGGCTCAGGGATGCTTTCTTTCCTAATTCCTCTCGCTTTCCCCGACAGACAGCCTCTTAATGTGTTCAAGGAGAAACTGGAATGTGGAGGAAGCAGAGAGGGCGGGAGAGGATCAGAGAGAAGGAGCCAAACTTTTCTCTGTTTCTGTTGTAAAGCGAGAGTGTTTTATTGTGGAAGTCAAGAGCTACACAGAGGTGCATGTAGAAGGTGATGAGAAGATGAGAGAGGAACGGCCGAGAGATGTTTGGCGACTGCATGCGAGAATCCTGTGCTTTCTGAGTGTGTGAGCGTGTGTATGTTGTGCCAAGTATTGTGCCTCCTACACCTCTGCCTACATCCCTCCGTCCAGGAGATCTGCTGGAGCTATTACTGTTCCTGCCCAGCAAAATAACACAAAACTATTCGGTATTTCGCATTCCATTTAAGTGATTACATAATTAGTGTATTAATCAATATGCTACATTTATGGCTTTTAATAAACATGTTGTTTGTAGAGGTTTCTGTGTTAAATTAGTTTTAATATTCATGATTTAATTCCTTCACTGTTCACAAAGCAATGTTAGAATATTAAGCTAAAATGCTCTTGAGAAATATCACACTCTGTTTCTGTGTTTTGAGCATTCTTCAAATTTTTTTTCTTTCTTAAAATTAAATGTCTGATATTTTATTATCTCAAAACCCAATTTTTTGTTCTCTTTTAATTTGTCCTCAATATGCATGCTTTTTTTTTTTTTTTTGATTTTGTTAAACTCAAATATTTGAAAGTGAAGAGCGTGAGCGAGTGAATGTGAGGGACGTGAGCGGCTGTTTTTGGGGAAGAGGAAGTGGTCTCTGGTGGGTCGAGAGAGACTCGCTCTTCTGTGAGACTGGCTCGGAGCCAGTTTGGAGGCAGATTCATCAGCTCTTCACAACGGGGACAACCTCCCCCCCTCAACCCCGCAGTCCCACACCGAAAAGCACACAAATCGATCCAGTTAAGATTTTCATTCAGCTTCACCAAAGATTTGGTTGCTATCTTTCCCCTATTCTCTGGAGCGGTGAGTGGATATGAGTAGGTGTTTGAGATCGGTGTGTTCCTTGGGCTATGATCAATAGCTGACACTGGGCACATCACTCACATGCTTCTCTGCTCTCGCTCTGTCCTCCGGGGCCACACGGACACTCACATGTTCATTCTGGAATATATTTCTGGAGTGTCAGAGAACAGAGGCGTTGCACGGGAGAGAAGAGGTGATGTTGTGCTCTCTGCGGGTCAATGCCACAGACACAGACACGATAAAAACCTGCTCTTATCAGGACCGTGCGTGTTAAAAGGTAGCTGTGTTTCCTGACGGTAAATGCAGATTAAACTTGACACAGTACAAGCATTCATAATTATTTTAAATAGTTTGCACTGATATCCTGCTTTAAATGAGCCAAATATTTGTGAAATAATGTAAAACAATACCTTGCCCTCAGTTGAGGGATTGCAGTGAAGCAGATGTCTGTATTTGCTTCATTTATAAAGAAGTAGTTTCAGCTGCTTTTTAATGCACTACTGCACTGTAGTGTTAACATGCAACTGTAACCTTAAAGCGCTATTTCTTCCTGATTTAACCATTAAAACTAAATTAATGTATTAAGGTCGATTCAGCGATATTAAATAATATTTTTGACATTAATAAAACCAGTTAGTTTAGATGTTACCATTTAAGGTTGCAATTTGTGTGTGTTTTTGATCCCTTCAAGCTAGCCAAAGCTTTGAAAAGTTTTTCATTTTTTTTAGACATGGAATTTTTTTCCCCCTTTTTTTTCTGAAGAGAAGGGAAGTGCTGGTTAAAAGGGAAACTGCTGTTTCAATAGTCTTCGAGTCAGGATGTCACCACCCCCGGCGTGGCGGTAATGAGGGGACATTACCATCATTCTGCGTCTTGTTAGTTCCCCGAGCGCCTGACACAATCAGAATGCAGCAGCTGCCCTTCGGACCTCAGAGATCTGAGCGAGAGAGAGAGAGACGGAGAGAGAGAGAGAGAGAGAGAGAGACGGAGAGATCTGATAGGCCAGACCTGAGGGAGTGTGTTCCCAGAGATGACACACACCATGTACTACACCCATGTAAATATAAACTGAGCCACACACAAATTTGCATAAACATTTGATTTATTCATGTTTTTAAATACTCTCCAAAAAAAAAAAAAAAAAAATGCATATCTTACACAAACTTGCGGTTACATTTGTCCGGATATATATACATCTATATTTAATTTATTGAATGCATATATAAATCTATTCAACCTGCGCTAATATTTACAGAACTGCTTAACATTTTAGTGGCAAAATTCTAAGACAGATGATATTTGGATTTTGTTGCTAGACTGAAAAATATGCATAAATGTTCATAAGTGTTAAGGTCTCAGTTCCTAAATTATTTAAGAGAGAGGAGAGGTATCATAACCTAGTTAGGAGTTGAAAGATGGCTGCGTCGTGAGCACAGAGACGGAGAGAAAACCCTTTCAAATAAAGAGAGAATGTGCTGGAATGATATGATTACAGTCAATCGGGGGGTTTCTTCTTTTTTATGCATTTGATTTATTTTAGATTGAGGGAATGGTTGTTCTGTCATTTATAGACTTTTTATTTTATTTTATTGAATACATTGAAACTTAAAGTAAGATTTAGATCTTGCTGTAATACTCTGTTTCAGTATTGAGTCCGAAGCCTCAGATAAACAGGTGATTTTCAGGTTTCCCTCGGCTGTCTGCGCCTGAGAGCTTTAGTCGTGGAAGAGCTTGCGTTATGATTCACAGTTGCTCTAACAAGAGTCCGTCCCAGTCACTGGAGTCAGTTATCTAGTCCTCCGAGACCTTGGCTGATATGGAGCAGTGCCACGTCCGATCCAGAAAACACCTGCCCTTCTGTAAAGGTCACTCAGATCAGACAGACAGACCCCAAAGTGTGAGTGTTTTCACTTCACCGCTGGGTTTCATCTTTAACTCCGGGACGCCGCAGTCAGTCTCACATTTCAACTCCACACCACCTGAGATCCTGAAGAATTATGCTCCTCAAGCTCTCACATGATTTTTATTATCACTTTAACATATTTAACAGGTGTGAGAGCCTTGTGGTGATGGAAAGCCAATCAAATGTCAGCACCGCGGTGATTGATGGAGTCGCAAACGCTCACTTCCTGTCGGTACAGAGATCTTAACACCGTGTGTTCAAGGACCTGAAAATCATTGGGAAAATTTATACAGATATCCAGGGAAATCATATATATATATATATATATATATATATATATATATATATATATATATATATATATATATAATGTATTATTTTTTTTCAGATATCGTTCAGGCAAAATGTTGTGTGGTATGAATGAGATTAGAAAGGCCATTGGAAATCAGAAACAGAGGTTTTAGTTTTACATTTTAAATTACAAATAACAATAGAAATTCCTCCTTATTCTCAGCTGCTATAATTATAGTATAACTTCCAAAGACACAAACTACACATAAACAAATAATGATAAATCTCTAATAAATGAAAGTACCCGTTGTTTAGAACAATGAACAACAAGCAAGACTTTAATATTTGGGGAGACTGTGTCTGGATGACAGTGTAACGGGAACATGGGCCGTGAAACGAGGGCATGACATCTCTTTCTTTGCTTCCTGTTTTCTTTTTCTATTTTTCTTGTTCTTTGCTGGATTGTTGCCAATGCCACTGGCACATTCAGAGGCCGCTATTTTTAAGCTGTTAGTCTACCTCATCTTAAACAGCTAAGAGGGCAATTTCTCCCATCAACAAAACACTGACAAGAAAATCACACTCCCCTCTTGCAGGAAAGAGTCTCTCATTTTCCATTTTGCTGTGTGGTTTGACTGTGTCGCCATAATTCCATCTAATGTTGTGGCTAATTTACCGTTATTATTATTATTATTACTAGCTTCCACCATTATTACTGTTGTAGTTACATATGTCTGCAGATAATGACAGTAATTTCAGCTGCTCGCAGTGCTTTTCCTCATTAGTGACACTGCACTGGTGTTGTTGAACATGAAGGAAAGCACTCAGTCCAAGATATAAAACAGAAATAGTGATGCAAAGAAAAGACGCTTTCTCAGCTGCTGGTCGGACACTTGTGCATGCTCTGATTTGAGTTCCTAAAGACTAATGTCAGAAATATGAATTCTGATCGTCACTCTTCTGGAGTGTATTTCAATTATTGCATGCTTTAAAAAAAAAACAAAAAAAAAACTTACAAATATGTGCAAACGGTCCATTTATGCAAGGAATTATTTTCATGTAGTAATTTTTTCATTTTGCATTCAAGAAAATTTGCTCTTGTGCAGCTATTTGAAGTATAAAACACATATGAATTTCAAGATGTACAATATTGTTATTTGCAGCGCAAAATTGTCTGAGATTTATGATTTAAAGAAAAGAGCCCAAAAACCCTATCCCACGACCATCACCAAGTTCTGTATCGAAAGAGATTTACTGAGCATGCAAGCTCTCGTTTGATCTTTTGCTGCATGCATAAAAAATCTGAAAAGCCCTGAAATAGCTTCGTTTCATGTGTGTTTTTCTGTTTCTCCCGATGAATTATGACCAGCACTTGACTAGAAAATGTTGATATGCGAGCGTGCGTGTGTGTGTGTGTGTGTGTGTGTGTGGGCTTGTGCGGTCATCAACCACAACGGCAATCATCCGGAGGTGTATTTTATATCCAGATCTCTTGTGCCGGTGTGTGCTGTAGCTCTCCGCTTGAGGAAACAGCTTTTCTTGCTTTGCTTGGACCTGAAGCAGCTCAGATTGTGGAAACACACATCCACTCCACA
This sequence comes from Carassius gibelio, assembly GCF_023724105.1. Lineage (NCBI taxonomy): Eukaryota > Metazoa > Chordata > Actinopteri > Cypriniformes > Cyprinidae > Carassius > Carassius gibelio. Next base: position 2,145,875 of record NC_068371.1, on the reverse strand, counting down.
CGTACCACAGCACTAATTGTTATCTTACTTTAAAGAGATATTTCTACCTGCTGTTTCTACAGAAATAAGAGTTGGTATAGACTGTGTAGGCTGGTTTAGTTAAATACTGACATAAGAACACCAGTTCATTTAAATATTACCATTTTCTGCACTCTCCAAACGGATGAAGTCCATTGCTTCACTCATGTTTGCCAAATTAGTTTGCTCGGCTTATTTTGTGATTTTTGTATGAAAACACATGTGTAGCGATTTCATGATTTTTATGAGCATTTTCAAAATGATCAAAACCAGGAATGAAAAACATGATAAAAAGAGTCAATTTTACAAGGAATTCACTGGCAGCAAAAATCATTTTCACAGAGGATATAAAAGTGTGCATGTTAAATAATCAAATAGCCTAAAATGCAGGAAATGTCACGGTGTAAGTTCCCAGATGCAAGGCCGGTGTGATTTAGGGAGGGTTTATTGTCATATATTGAGCGGCACTGCTCTTCCTTCTCTCCAATCCATGGTGTCAATTAAAGCTCAAATAAACTCATTTGCTCTTGTGATAGACTCCAAATGAAGTGGCCAGTGTATCTAAGCAACCGAAGGGGTCAGAGGTCGCGGTCCTCCTCAGGTCCAGATCTGCTCATTTTTAGACTTCACCTTATCTTCTCCTGACCATTACATGTTTTATCTAGAACACAATGCAGATTTTTTAAATAATTATTTATTTCAAGAGTGACCAGTGAAATAAGAATATTTCAACATTTATATTAAGACTAGTCTAACATGAGAATCCTATTTTTTTCGCGGGGTGGGTTGCGCATGGCATCGATCCGCGCAGATAAATCCGTCTCACGTTGCGTGAGATGTACACGAGCAGTTAACAGTAGGCAAGCTTCTGTTATTTCAGCACTATTGATTTGCACCCATTCAACAACTATTACACGATTCAAGGAGTGAAGATTATAATCATGTGAAGTGAAACTCTATTTCCAGGAGCATATGTGTGGGAGAAGTACATTATCTGGTCTTAGAGTCAATTGATAATACCCACGGCATAGAGAGGATTACAGATAGAGGATGCGTTTCAAAGTTTAAAATGCTGTCTGATCAGCTAAAGGAAGTGTAATTCCTTTCAGGTTGAAAGCGTTAATAGCATCACCGGTAACGGTATCCTCTGTGAAGTGAGGGCTGAGAAGGAGCGGTGTGTGTGTGTGTGTTGTTTAGAGAAGAGTGAGCACATAAAATAAAGCGCCCAGAGGTTGCTTCTGGCATTTTGTGGTCACTAGACACTTGTCGTAACTCACAAAGAATAGAAAAACAAGCAGTGTGTGTGTGTGTGTGTGTGTGTGTGTTCGCTCCTGTCCCGGTTCAACTCATATTGTGTACCAATATTTGATCTCCTCTCATTAGAGAGAGCGAGGCGCCATCAGGCCACATGCACGCGCACACACACGCACACACACTCCCTCCAGCTCATTTCATGCACGACACTCCTGAGGTAGTTTGGGGAATAGAAAATTGCTTTCTAAGGAAGGCTCTGGCCAATTAAGGCCCTGACCGTATTGAATGTCAAGTGTTAATTTGGGTTGTCTCTCCTGTGACCCCCCCACCCCCTTTTACAGGCAGTTGAGCTAGCAGGGGTCTTCAGATGAGCAAATACATGTGAGGTAAAAGTTGATTGCCTGAAGGACCTCGGGTATTATGTGTCATAGACAAGTGGCAAATGTGTTCTTCTTCCAGCGTTTCCCCTCCCCACCTCCCTGACACCCCTGAGGGACACAGAGGCAGGATTAACTGTTCTGCAGCGATAAGAAAGGGCGGTTTTCTTTGGGGAAGACGAGTGTAATCACCTCATGGTCAGGAGGGAGGGCTGAGGACGGACTCTCGCTCTCGGTCTGGGACACAACTTTGCTGACTTGTCCCTCCGTCTAGACGAATGACTCGAGGAGTGAAGGAATTCTGTCACACAAAGACTGCGTGCTTTCATTTATTGTATTTTTCATTTGATTTATCAAAAAATTTAGTCTTTATAGCTAATGATACATAATATAAATGACTTGGTATATAGTAGGAGTATAGAGCTATGAACTAATATTAAGATTAAACTCAAATATGAGAACCTATTTCATATTAAGCTCTTGTTCCATTATCTTGAGTAACTCCTACAGACTGGTGTTCATGTAGAGACGGTAAATGCATGCTTTTTTGCATATTCTTCCATGACAGACACTTGGTCTTAATAGCTTATTGACTTTATTATCATCATTATGAAGCAGAGGACCGCTTTCTTTAAAGCTGCAGTCCACGGTTTTTCTCTGAATTAATGTTAATGCGTTTTTGAGATTCAGCACACAGCTAATTCACACAGCCTCAAACCTGCAAAGAGCCTCTGGCTACATTTGTTTCTAGAAGGAACCAGCGTGAGCTACGTTCTCTGATCCACATCACACAGACAAGAGGGAACATGTTCTTGTTTAGAAACTGAATGCATACGAGTATTGATAAAGGTGGTGTGTGTGTTATTAGTGCTTCCAGCTGCTGACGGCAGTGAAGGTGCACACGCACAACCGAAAATACACTTTTAAATAGTAAAGTAAAATAGAATGCACACTTGAGAGTGTACAACCAGATGGGCCACACAAATGATGCAAACAATCAAATTCAATAAATTAAAACAGCTAATAAGGGAATACAGAGAACAGCTATGTAGTCCACAGAAATATAGATGCCTCAGAAGAAGTGTTGTTGTTTTTCAGCTGAAGTCTGGATGAGGGAATAAGGGACAGAACTGTGTGATAGACGGACGATCACAACCTCCTGCGCCTTCATTGTGACCCCATCGCGCTTCTTTTGTCCCCGATTTCAGTCAAAAGAGCTTTAGTCTAGAAAGGAGGAGAAAAGAATAGGTCAGGATTTCCTAAAGCGGTCTGATATAAATGGACGTTCTGGGGCCACGGGCAAAATCATTGTCAGTATTTACTCACTCTTACGTTGTGGCAAACAGAAGGGGAAATTAAGAAAAATGTCATGCAGCTCTTTTCCACACTGGAACTGGAACAAGCGCAGCCTTCTGGATCCAGAAGAAAAACACTTGGAGTTCAACCAGAATCAAAAACAAAATCAACCACTTACATAGATGACAGTTTTTTTTATTGTCAAATATGTATAGCATATTATGCCTTTTACATTTAAATTAAAAATAAAAACAAAAATTTTACAATTTAAAAATTTTACATTTTAAATTCATATTATGCCTTTTATTTTGATAATTACTTAGCCCCTTATTTTAATACTATTTAATTGCGATTTTAATAATATTTATTTTTCTTAATACTTGATAAAAATCTAAATATTGACAAAATCATCTTTAAAGTTGTTCAAATGAAGTTCTTACCAATGCATATTACTAATCAAACATTAAGTTTTGATATATTTACGGTAGGAGATTTACACATTATCTTCAAGGAACATGATCTTTACTTAATATCCTAATGATTTTTAGCATAAGATAAATTTTTGGGGGGCTATTGCTAAAAATATACTCCAGATACTTAAGACTGGTTGTGTGCT